>NW_024080890.1:1866540-1959149 GCF_003009895.1 Hyaena hyaena
GGGTTGGGGATGGGGTGGGATGGGATGGATATGGGGATGGGATGGGGATGGGATGGGAGGGGGATGGGATGGGGTGGGATGGGATGGATATGGGGATGGGGTGGGGTGGGATGGGATGGGGTGGGGTGGGATGGGATGGATATGGGGATGGGATGGGATGGGATGGGATGGGATGGGATGGGATGGGATGGGATGGGATGGGCTGCCCACCATTCATGCCTCATTTTACACTTGTGCGGAGTCTGCTCCTAGAGGTCAGGCCCCAGAGCTGCCCAAGGCCTGGGATTCAGATTATAGAGTGGCCCTCCTCAGAGTGATCAGGGGCACGAGTCAGACACAAGGTTAGAGAAGTAAAACACCTACTATTTTGCATGTGGTTCCTGGGGAGTCCATGCAAATACGAAGCCGGCAGTGCAGGTAAACAATGGAGTTGTTGATGAAAGAGAAGATTTTCAGCTTAAATTGGGCCTTGCTGGAATCCCCATTCTTGATCACGTTCGTGTGCGTGTTGGGGATGGGGCAGCTGGGAAGGAAGGAACCGTGGCTCATTAGTTACGAGCCAGCCTCCTGTCCCGGTCCCAGATGGGCTTCCGGCAGCACCCCTGACCACACACACCGTGTCCACACATCACCCATGGTAGGGAGGACCACCACCCTCCCGTCCCCCAGGGACAGGCTCCTATATCCCTGCGTGTCTGGGAGCCAGGCTGCATCCGACACCTGCCTGTTGTTGATGAAACCGAACGTGACCGGGTCCCTCGCGTTGCTGGATGGCGTCGCCCAGCACTCGGTCAGGACCACCTTGAGGTTGCTTTTCTGCTCACAGAGCCCCACTTCGATCTTGACGTCATCACTGGCAGACACACTGTAATTTTGCGGTATAGGGGAGTCCCCAATAAACAACTGCATTTAGGTGACAAAATTGCCAGCGCCATGGAGGTCCTCGATGATGGCATAGACCCTGTAAGAGAGAGTGGTTTCAGGAGGTGTGCTTCTGTGACCCCACCGCTTCCCTATGCTCCCCAAACACCAACTCCAAAGAAGTATGGAAAAAAAGGAAGACCACCCAGAGGAGAACAGGCAAGGGGAGGCTATCGATTCTAAGCTGCCTGACGAGGTGTGTCACCCCCTGACTTGAGTTTGGAGGAGACTCAAGGACAGACAGAGGAGGGGCATCCTCAGAGGGGGAAAGGGAGGCCCCAGGCAGCCCGGTGGAGGCACGTGATGCGGCAGCCGTGGACGGGCTCACTAGGACCCGGCGCCCTATGGGATTGGCTAGGGTGCATATCTGGCTTTCTTTGGTTGGTCCTTAGCTGGAAATGAGGACAAATCTTAGGGGAGCTGGGAGTCACAAACCAAGACCTGGCCACTGCCCGTTTCTATGTTCAGTCTCACCAAAGGGTCCTCACGTGATTAAAACCCTAAGAAACCCAAAGTGAAGGTGCTAGAGAGGACAGTGAACTGGGGGAGGGGGGAAAGATGCCTCCACTCACCCCCACTCTGGGGTGTAGCCCGACGATGTCAGGAGGTCATTCTGGAAAGCACAGTGGATGGGGCTCAGGATCTTCAGGTGGTGGATGATGCCCTCAGGGGACAGGTCGTTCCTCAGCGTGGTCCTCACCACCGTATTCGTCATGTTCTGAACACAGACAGGCTGTCAGTGCACTCCCGGCCCCCAGCGGGCCCCCAACATGGCTGCGGACTGTGGCTCTGGGGTGCTGGGGGAGGGGTGGCTCTCCTCTAAAGCTTGTCCCCAAAACAAGAAAACCCGACAATCTTTTCCTAACATCAAATGCCAAAGAGAGAGTGACATCCTGACCCCTGGTTTAGCCTGTGTCCCACGCCCATTTTCCTCACTGGAAGAGAACCAGAGACAAGCCGGGTCAGCCGATACCCCAATAATCGATCGGATTCCTCCCCCAAATTACTCCCCAAGTGCATTCCTGAAAATAAGACCACAAGGTGCTCCCTGAGGAAATGGAGCTAAAATCAGTTGGTTAAAGTCTGCACCACCAGCATTCTCTCTGGGTGCCATCGTCTGGAGGGGAGGGGATGACGAGGAGCCCAGGGGCCAGAGGGCAGCCTCCAGACAGTGAACATCATTGTGGCGGGGACCCCAGGAGTGTGAGCAGGCTCTCCACCTGACCCCCAGGGAAAACGCTGAGCCCGGTTCACACACAGGAAGGGAAGCCCATAGACAAAGCCTGGCGTGAAGACTAGTTGCTCGTGGTGCAGAAGTTTAGCAGGACAGACCTCCATACAGCAGTGCACCAGGGCATGAAGATGTGCACTCAGATGGAACACGAGAGTTCCAGAATTTCTCCAGGGCCTGAACCAGAGCCGGAGAATCCGAGGTGGACAAGAATTTCTGTGAAAAACCACCACGGTTGTACTGAAGCCCAAGCCTTTGATTGACAGAATGCTTCAAGTTACACTTGTTCCCAGGACTTTGCTGGCTTGTGGCTTGGAGTTTGATTGGCATGGTGGTGGGCTTTCCAAGATGGGCAGCCCCTCACGGACACCTCCTACATTGTCACTAGCACAGGGCCAGCCAAGGTCAGCTGCGGATTGTTCATGGCTGATGGGGAGGGGCGGGTGTCCCCCGGCTTCTGCTAAAGTCACCAACTTTAGCAGTTTAGAAGTAGCCAAGAGACAAGGGCATCTGTGTGAAATAGACAAGCCAGACCATGCATGCGGGGGAAGCAAGGGGTGATGCCTCTGGGGATGTGTTGATGAGCATCCACGGGGACACATATCCACCCAGCCGGGAGCGCCGGGTCTTAGTGAAGGCAACAGGGTAGAGCCCCTGTGAGCCGCACAACAGGGCATGGGGCCACGGTAAGGCTGCCAGGGCAGCGTTGGCTGAAAATTAGAAATTCAGAGCCTAGCAGTATGAATGGGACCCATGAATCCGACGGAGACACGGAATCCAGCGGCCAACCAGACCCCGGCGCCACTGGGTCGCAGGAGGGGCCACGCTTGCGGGAGCGTGAGGGGAAGTGACTGCTTTCAGATGGTCCTGGACTGAAAGCCACTGCAGGGAAGATGTTCTGAACGTTCCTTTGCTCCTCTGGCTCCTACATCCACTTCTTCCCTGCTGCTTTGTAAGAAATTACAGCATGTGTGTTTCCCTTGTGTGTGTATGAAACAGAGCGGGGCAGATGCTGGTAAGCTGACCGCAGCAAAGGGGCATTAGCTTATATCGGAAGCCACTGGAAATTGCTGGTCTCTCTAGGTTTTTATATAAATAGTGAAATTAGAACTATTGGAAGCCACATTAATTCTTGGAATTCATTTTCTGTAGTAGAGACGGGAGATGTTCCACTTCTGAGAGCAAACTTGGTTGGTTCTCGATCCAAGTATCCAAAATGGAAGCACCGAAACTTGTAATTAATACCTGTCCCCATGTTTGCTTGTATCTCTGTCTCCGTATTTTGGAGAACTTGTCTACATGATGTTTGTAGGCCCTGTGGCTTTTTCCAGCGAAGAAGCCGCAGCTCCTTCGGTACGTGCAATGTCATAACAGACACAACATCAAGTCTCTGATGGGCTGTGCTCCAGGCCTCCAGTCCAGAGTGTCAGCTCACGACAGTGACAGCATACATTCAGAGCCTTTGAAAATCACTTTGTGGGGCACCTGGGAGGCTCAGTCAGGTCGTTATCTCACAGTTTGTGGGTTTGAGCCTTGCGTCGGGCTCTGCGCTGACAGTATAGTGTGCTTAGAATTCTCTCTCTCTGTGCCTCCACTACACTCTCTCTCTGTCTCAAAATAAATAAATAAACTTAAAAAGGAAAGAATCATTTTGAAAAGTGCCACAGACAACCTGGACAGCCCCCTGCCGTCTCCATGAGGACTTTGGAAGTGTTTATGAAGATGATTCCAGACGCTGCTGAATCTTCTGGGGCGTATATTTGTGTCTCTTCAGGGCCTTCTCCTGTGCAATCCGTATACAGCACATCAAACTTGCCAGGGAGGCCTCAAATTCAACTTCTTCCAAAAACTGAGGAGTTCAATAAAAGTTAAACTGCCTGGGGTACTAGGGGACTCCATCAACTAAGCCTCTGACTTCGACTTCAGCTCAGGTCATGATCTCACGGTTCATGGGTTCAAGTCCCGCGTCGGGCTCTGTGCTGACAGCTAAGAACCCGGAGTTGGCTTTGGATTCTGTGTCTCCCTCTCTCTGTGCCCCTCCTGTTCACACTCTTGACTCTCTCTCTCTCAAAAATAAATAAACATTTAAAAATTAATAAAAAATAAATAATAAATAAAAAGAGGCTTGAATTCTTAAACTGCTTAACCAAAATCAGGAGGCAGAACTTGCTAACTGTACGCACTCCACTGTATTTGTGTAAGTAAGCCCTGGAAGAAATTTTAGTTTTCAACAAACGTCAAAAAACATCAAGGGCAGGGGTGACTATTGGAGATGAATTTCCCCTGCTCTGAACGGGCCCTGAACCCTACTGAACGGAGGAGCTGCATCAGGGGCCTGTTCCCCCCTCCCAAAGCAAAGGCCCAGAGCCCACGCGCAGCCACGCCCCCGGGGCCACGCCCATCGCAGGAGGCCCCGCCCCCACAGACCCTCCGCTTCTGCAAGCCTGCGGGGCTCTGACCTGGACCCGACAGCCTCTGCCCTTGCCGCCCCTCTAGCCTGTGCGCACAGACTTTGGGGCTCAGACCCGAGGTCGCCGAGGAGCTGTCCCCCCTCCCAGCGAAGTGCACCTCCACGCGACTGTCTGGGGTGCTTGAGAGGCAAAGTCCCGCTATGTTTAGGTTGTGCTGGCTGCAGGGGGCTGGCAGAGGTCTCCGGAGCGCTCCTTCATCCCAGAGGGGGTCCGAGGGCGCCCAGGGAGGCTGGGGTCATGCTGGAGAGCGGCAAGCGGGCTCCCCGCGCAAGGGCTCCCGCACAGCCGCGCGCACACTGACCGCACAGCCGCGCAGCCTCGGCCCCCGCCCCCCCCGTGTCCCCGCTGCCCCGGCAGCCCCGGCCCCCACCCCCCTGTGTCCCCGCTGCCCCCGTAGCCCCGGCCCCCGCCCCCCACGTGTCCCCGCTGCCCCCGCAGCCCCGGCCCCCGCCCTAGGCAGGCCCACACCTCACAGCCGGCTCCACCCGCACCCCACTTCTCCTCTGGCCCAGACTCTCCCCTGAGAAGCCTCCCACCGTGTCTCTCGCCAGCCTCTGGAGCCCCTGCCTCCCCTCCCCGGGGACAGTGCCCTGCTCAGACACGCTGCCCGCATCTGTGCCCCCTGCGCAGCAGGGAATCGGCTCCTCATGTCGCCTCCCTGTGCCTGCGGCTCTCGCACCATCTGCAAGCTCAGCCCCTGCAGGTGCCCGGGGCCCAAGTGTCCCCACCGGGAGCAAGGCCCAGGCTCCCACCAGAAGCATCCGAGGGCCCCTGCCTTCCTTATACCCCGTATGGCCCCCAGAAAGGCAGAGTCACAGAGGCTGTAGGGCTGGTCCCTGGAGGCAGGGTGACCTTGACCTTGACTCCCACATTGACCTTGCTGAGCCTCTAGTTCCCGTTGGTTAAACTGGGGGGTGCTGCAGACCAGAGAGGCTCACATGGGCTCAGAGTGCCTCCAGCTGGGCAGCCCCACCCCCCAAGTGGGCCCCCCTCTGTGCCAGCAGAGGGACAGCCTGCGGCCCCTCAAAGACTGCAGTGGGGGCCCCTGGGGGGCTCAGTCGGGTAAGCCACTGACCTCTGCTCAGGTCATGATCTCACAGTTCATGAGTTCGAGCCCTGCGTCGGGCTCTGTGCCAACAGCTCAGAGCCTGGAGCTGCTTCAGATTCTGTGTCTCCCTCTCTCTCTGCCCCTCCCCTGCTTGTGCTGTCTCTCTGTCTCTCAAAAATAAATAAAAACATTAAAAAGAAAAAAAAAATACTGAGGTAAAGACAAATCCTAATAGTACCACAGTCCCTCTGGCCGGGTCGTTCTGATCACACCAGCCCACCTGCCCAGCATGCACACTCACACACGCACACACATTCACACACATTTACAATCACACTCACACACATATGCACGCATGCACATTCTCACACGTTGGCACACCTGGACACCTGTGTTAACACACTTAGCTCTCCTGCCTTCCTCTCGCACTGGCCCTCCATCTGCTGTGTTTCAGAATCACTGGGAGTGATTTAAACCCTGAAGCCCACCACAGGGCCTTTGCACCAGAATCTCACAGGGGAGAGCCCCAAACTCCCTCCTGATTCTAGGGCACAGTCTGGTCCCTCGTGAGGACTTGCCCTATCCTGTCCCCCTAAGGGGTCTCCCACTTAGAATCAGAGGACTTGGGGTGCAGTCTTCCCGGGTCCCTCCCCATAGGGTGCTCCTGGTCCTCGATGCCCTGTCCCCCACACCCAGCCCCCACCCCGCCCTGTGTGCCTCCTGAGCCTGGCCCCCGGCCCTTACGCTTTGCACGACGGTTCCACACTCGCTCCACCCAGCCACCAGGAGCACGTGCGTGCTGTTGTGGTCGCTCACGTTGCAGGATGGGTGTCCCAGGTACAGGGAGGACTCGGGGATGGACTCCTGCTGCAGGAAGCGCCTCTGGATGGCGATGGCCACCTTCTCAACCTCGCAGAGCACCCTGACCGCCTCGGTCAGGTTCAGCCGCCGGGGCAGGCCCTGGGGCCCCGGGCTGGCACCTGGCACAGCGGCAACCGCGGTCCCCGCCGGGGTGGGGACCTGCTCGGGGCCGGGGGCCTGGGTTGTGTTTCCGGGAGAGTCGCCTGCAAAGCACAAGGAGGTGAAACCAAGGGTCTGTGTTCAGGGACAGCCACCTGAGCCCGGCCTGTGAGACCCGCACGGAGGGGCAGACAGGGACCCCAGCGGCCGCCTGGACCGCACGTCCCAGCCACAGCCGCACACGGGCCGCTGTGGCGCGTTCCTGCCGGCAGCCCAACAGCCGGGCCTGACGTGGCTCGGAGGGGGTCCCGTGGGCCGGGGGACCCGGGTGCCCTCTGCCTCCCAGACTCTCCCAGGCGGACGCCGGGTGCGGGCGAGCCCGTGGACTTGCTGTGATGAGCCGTCTCCTCTCTGTGGTGGTTACTGTCAGGATCCTGAGCCCCTAGCTTCTGCTTCCTGCTTCCTGCTTCCTGCTTCTGCTTCCTGCTTCCTGCTTCCTGCTTCCCCCAAAGCATGGTTTCCACCTCCGTTGAAAAACGGAGTACTTTTCCCGAGAGATATCCGCTGGCTGACATCTGTAAGCTGTCCAGGGTTCCCCACCCCGCTCCTTGGCACCTCCCTTCTATTATCTCGAGGTGGGGCTCACCCACTGTTCTGCCCCCTCACTGAGCTCCCTCATCTCCAAGATGCAGTCCAGCGCCTGCTCGTGGCTTTCGTGCCTTCTCGACTGGCCTCCCGCGTCTTGGCAGCCAGCGTCCCGCCCTCTCCCGCCGGCTCTGGCGGGAGCCCGCACTGCAGCTAGCCCGGACTGTGCACCTGGGCCGAGACCACCACGAGGAGCCGTGTTCTCACCGGGCACACCCAGCACACCCGGCCCCACTGCAGCCCCCACCACCCTGTGCTGTCCTAGCTGCCCTCGAAGAATGCCTCTAAGACACCTCTTCCAGGAAGCCCTCCCTGACCACACTCATGGGGCTGCAACAACTTAGTCCCTGTGAGCCCCCTGCTTCGACCTCCAGCAGAGCACATTCCATATTCTTGGGGACAAGCGTTCACTTGTATAAATGTCTGTCTTGCACCACTTGACTGCAGATCCCTGGCTGGCAGGGATCCCCTCAGCGTCAACACTGAATCCTCTGGGCCCCCATTTAATGGGAAAAGTCCTGGGTGGGAGGAGGGCCCAAGTAGAGACATTTCTCCCGTGTCTCTTCTCACGTGGGCTGTGCGCTTTGCACGGTCATCCTTTAGAACCCGAGAGAACGTGGCGGACTTCACTGTAACCAAGGCGTTTTCCCATCATGGGCGCTCGGAGAGAGGCGTCTGGGACGCATGGAGAATGTGAAGGGACACGTGCGTGTGCACACACATGCACGAGCACACAGACACACACAAGTTAGAAAAACGTCCGGGGCATAAAAACCGACCTCGTCCGGAAAAGAAACACTTGGTGAATGAAAGTCTGTCAATAACAGATTACCCAACGCTATCTCGGGAAAAGGGATTATGGGCCCTCACGTTCACAGGGTCTTCCAGAAAATTCCACAGGGAAGTGGGGGGCACCGCCCGTGCAGATGCAGGTGAAGGAGCCCAGGGTGTTGTGACAGGACGCGCCTGGCTCACAGTCGTGCTCCCGGCCGTCACATTCGTCGTAATCTGTGCGACATCAGAAACAAGGCAGACACTGTCACGGGGCCTGAGGGGGCGGGTGAGGGGTGCTTCCGCGCCGGCTGTCACACACGCCCTGGGGGGACGTCATCTCAGGCAGCAGGGCCGGAAATCACGGAGTGGCAGCGTAGTGGGCGGTTCGGGGGGCAGGGTGGCACCCAGTTCCCAGCTGGGGCGGGGACGAGAGCTGGTCAGGACATCTGCTGGGACCGCTCCAGAAGGAGGGGCCCCGGTGCCGGGGCTGAGAGGGGCTGTGGAGACGACACAGCAGGCCCCCCACCCCGACCTCTCGCCCCGGACCCGGGGGCGCCCCCCGCAGGCCATCCCGCAGAAGGCGCTCAGCCTGGGGGCCTTGCTCTAAGAAGCAGCACCAGGAACACACACACACACACACACACACACACACACACGTGGGGAGGACAGAGCCGGGAGGCGGCTGTCCCCGCGTCAGGGAGAGCACCCCCCCTTGTAATCTACCCTGGACCTCGCGCCTCCAGAACTGTGGGGACACACACTCCTGTCGTTTAAGCGTCTCCAGGCCTGCATCTGGCTACGGCAGCTCAGGCCGACGATGCGACTTGGAGAGGAGAATCTAGGGGCGCCCGGGTGGCTTAGTCGGTTAAGCGTCCGACTTTAGCTCAGGTCATGATCTCGCAGTTTGTGGGTTCGAGCCCCGCGTCGGGCTCTGTGCTGACTGCCAGCTCAGAGCCTGGAGCCTGTTTCAGAGTCTGTGTCTCCCTCTCTCTCTGACCCTCCCCTGCTCACGCTGTCTCTCTCTCTCTCTCTCCTAGAAATATAATAAAAATATTTAAAAAAAAAAAAAAAAGAAAGGAGAATCTAAATTGCTTTTCTTTTCAATGATTTTTCTCCAGCTCTCCTTGGAAACTGTACTTGGGGGGCAGTGTGGCTGCAGAGAGGACATGTCTGCCCCCGGCCCAGGGGATGTGGGTGGCAGAGGAGGCCCAGGGTGGGCAGCAGCGTCCCCGGACGGGTGCATGGCTTCACCCCGAGATGTTTGGGGCCCTGAAAACTTCAGAAACAGCACAGCAGCAATAAGACAGATGGGGTCCTGTGTGTTCCATACTTCCACCTGCAGGGGGGCCCCAGGAGCCCCACGGGCTGGGCTCTCTGGGGGGCCTGGCCTCCACCTACCCTGTATGAAGGTGTCCTCGCCGACCACCTCCAGCAGAGAGGCGTTCCGGAAGGCGACAAGGAACGCGGCAGACACCTCGTGGATGTCCACCTCTGCGATGATCAGCAGGTTAAACTCGACCACGACGCTGCCGTTGGCGATGCGGGTCACCTCCACCCGGACCCCCCCGGCGTCCAGGTGCCGCAGCATGGTGGCCGGCAAGGAACCCCGCACCTTTACAGAAACCACGTGTGACAGGGCCGCCCGCTGTCAGGAGTCAAGTGCCCGTCCCCAGGGGGCGCTTCCTGGGAATTCTGACCCGCAGCACGGAGGTCAGCTCTGGCCCCAGTCCGGCGGACCGAGCCGTGTCCCAAGCCCACACCAGTGCCTGTGGGTCTGGGTCCTGAGGTCCCAGGAAGAGCCTCGCTCCCCCAGAGCACCTTTGCCGGTCAGTCTGGACAAGACACACTATCCCTACCCGGTGGGGGGGGGGGAGGGAACATCACTCACGGGGGACTCGTGACGGTTTTAGAATCTGCTCCCCTCAGCTCAGAGCCATGGAGGGCACAGGCTGCACAAGCGGTCATGCGGAGCCCCTCTCTCCCACTGTATCTTCTAGAACAATCCTTTTACTGCTGATACTGCCCCGTTGGATGGGCTCCTACACCATGGGCTGAGGCATTCTATCCCAGCCCCTTGCAGCCCAAACGCCCAGAGAGACACACCACCTTAGAAGGGCTGTAAGTGGTCCCCAAGACACAGGCCTTCTTGAAAAAGCACACTTCCAGGGCCCAGCCTCATCTGGAGCCAGCCAGGGGGCGTGGCTCAAGGCACAGGCTCGTGGGTTCACTTCCCAGCATGGGGACGGCCAATGTGACAAGTGTGCTGTCACTTGGGCACCATCATCACCGCTGGAATGGCTGACTGACTCTCTCTCTCTCTCTCCCCGGGACATCCAGAGAGGGTCTGCCACAGGCTTGGCTTAAAGTCACTTTGGGTTGTTGCATTTCCGACCAGTCTCAAAGCAAAGCTCCAGGGCCCCTTGCTAAGAAGTGTGTTAATCCACACCTCCCTGAGTTTGCCTGAAAGTCCTGCATATGTGATAACTGTGCCATTACTGGCCATCCTGAAATTCTAGACAAATCAGCAGCGGTCCCCAGCCATAGGCGAGGGAGGAAATGGTTTGAAGAGGAAGAACGACCCCAGACATGTGAATGGAGATGCGGCTGCCCCGGGGACCGCCAGAGCCCCGCGACTGATGGTCAGGGCAGTTGCTTAGTGTCATGTGTGACTATCACAGAACCTAAAGAAGACAGTGGTGACTCGAGCCATCAACAACTCTCGGATCCACCCACTGGGCCGGGAGCCGGGGACCCTGGGATAAATCAGGCAGAACCCAGATCCCGAGGAGTCCCCGTGTGACACTCCCTGGGGGCGCAGAGACCCATTTTCTAGGCCAGAGAACAGAGCCAGTCACACGGTGCTATCGCGTTAGCACACTCCGTCTGGAGGTGGCACTGCTCTGTCTTAAAGCCCAGGGTCAGGAGCGGCTGAAGTGGACGAGGTGCCCACTGTGTAAACAAGACAAGATTCGACAAGTGCATCCTCTTCTCGTCTAAGGGGAACCTAACCTCCAGCGGAGAGAACACGGAGATCGCCCCCCAGCCTGAATCGTAACAAATACACCGGCTCAAGGTATGTCAGTGGGGCCACAGGGGAAGCATCAGAAAGATTAGGAAAAATCATAGCAGCATTATTCACATTGGCCAGAGGGGACACAACCTAATGTGGATCAGAGACCTAAACGTGGGCTCTCCATTCCGGGAAGGACTATCCAGCCGGAAAGAGCAGTGAGCTATGGCTGGACCCCGAAGGCATGCTCAGAGGAATAAGCCAGACACAAAATGTCATGTCCGGTGCGATTCCGCAATGTGAGATGCCCACGGCAGGCACACCCACAGGCACGGAGAGCACATTAGTGGTTGCAGGGATGGGGCGTGGAGAGTCACCAGGAATGGGAGAGGGGCTTCTTTTGGGGGTGAAAGAAATGTTCTGGACTTAGTGATGACGGCTGTGCAATTCCACGAATAAAATCTAAACCATTGCACTAAGCACTCTTAACGTGTGCATTTTAGAATTTGTGAAATCGATCTCAGTTTGTTAATTTTCCTTGTGGGGCGCCTGGGTGCCTCACTTGGTGTCTGACTCTGGATTTCGGCTCAGGTCATGATCTCAGGGCCGCGGGATCGTGCCCCGCATTGGGCTCTGCCTGTCAGCTTGGGACTCCCTCTCTCTCTCGGCCCCTCCCCTGTGCTCGAGTGAGCTGTCCTGGCTCCTCTGTAATGAGGACGCAGCAGAGGACAAGGTCACTCCCAGCTACTCTTGCATCTAATGGTAGACCCGGGGGTGCCAGGCACCACGCCGGAACCAGAAGCCCATCTTCCTTCAGAAATGAGGGTCCCAGGCACCTGCAAGTCAAAGTCCTGCTCAGTGGGATTGGGATTCCACCCACCTCCCTCCTGCACATCCCAAAAGGAAATAGAAACTGGTTTCACCAACTTACCGCCCGAAAGAACACCTCTAGGAAGTCCTGATACTCCCTGCTGCTCGCGTTCCGGAAGGACTCCACGTACCTGACGTTGGCTATTCTGACGTTCCCTCTGAGTTTCTGGGCCACTGAGGGACAGAGAAGAAACACGTCTGGAGTGGTAACGCATTAGGTAACGCTAAGTGCGTTAGGCAATGCATCGGGTGACATATCCTAATAATGGCACTTTCTTGTCGGCCAGAAAGAACATTGGGTTGAGGCTGACAGTGCCCAGCACACACAGACAAGTTCCGCCAACCCCAGAGGATGCCGGCACACAGCCTGGGCTCAGGGAGAGAACCTTCCGGAGGCTGCAGAACCGGGCCAGCCCCTCCCACTCTCCTCACTCTCAGTGCACAAGGTGTCCAGGTGACTCGCCAGTAGGGCCCACTCTGAGAGTGAAAGAAGTCGCTGTTGGTTAATTCTGCCGGGGCCGCAGGTGCACAACTGGCCGTCCAGGGAAGCCAGGACAGGGTGGCCTTGCCTCTGCTCAGCACCCACAACTCAGCCCTCTTCCCCCTCCCCCTAGACCACTGTTTCCTAGGGAACTGTTTCTCTGCAAGTTCAGGGCAGTCCCTGCTTTTGCACTGGTCTGTTCCATCCAAGTCTGTTCCCTCCATGCGGGGCCTCCAGGAGGCTGTGGGACAAGAATATAGTCCAGGAATATTGCCCGGACCACATCCTGGCGTCCGGCATGGCAGCCGCCTCGTTCACTCTTTCCCCAGATGTCTGTGAGGTTCTTGCTATGTGCCCAGCCTTCCAGGCAGTGGAGGAAAAGGCCAAGGTTCCTTTGCGCCCACAAACCACAAAGCCATCCCAGGACTCACTGCTGGCTGACCCCCAAACCTCGCCCTGATCTCTCCCGTCGCCGTGGCTGAGGGCCACCGGGCCACACACAGCAGCTGGGGCGGACAGCCTGGTGGGAAAGCCCCGGGAGCGGGACGGACCAGACACAGGTGAGAACGGACATGGACCCACCCTGGCACGGGTCACACGCCCCCGGTGGCCTCTCCCGCCGGCAGGCGAGACCCGCAGAGGACTGGCTCTCAGAGGCACTGACCGCCCCTTCTCCAGCTCGGCGCATGCGTCCCTGCGCACCGTCTACCCCCTGACTCCCTGGTCCTTGCTAATCGGAACTTCCAAGTAGGCAGACAGACGCTCTACACTTTTCTCACGGACGCCCCAAGGGCTGCGCACCCCACCTTGGGGAACACGGCCATCAGCCCTTGGATGGTGGCCCGAGATCTGAGGCTCTGTCTGCAACCTCCAGCCGGCCCTGGGCCGTCCGAGCAAGTTAGACGTTCAGGAAAACATCGAGTGTGAAGGAGGAGAAACAAGATTTATCTGCACACATGACTGTCACGAGCACAGTCCGAGGTCGGACGTCCCCCTATCCGCCTGTCGTCCCTACAAGCCAAGTAAGGGCAGGTGAGCTGAGAGCGGGAACGTCAGAGCACGTGCCCGGCGCTCGGTCCGTGCATTCTCCTGCCGCAGACCCGCGGGGACACGGGCAGCAGCGGCTGTGCTCGGCGGGCAGAGTCCCGAGCCCTCCGTGCAGCCTGCCCCAGCCTCTCCTTGAGCCGAGCCGCCTCCCCCAGGCTGACCTCCGAGGGCCAGCCCCGAGCGAGCCCAGCCAGGCTTCCAGGGCTGATCAGGGCAAAGAGCCAGCGCTTTCAAGCCTCGACCCACTAAAAATCGTTCTCACACGTTTTCCCTCCCTCCATGAAGGTGCCGCGGCCAGGGTTCCCGAGACCCGTCACCTACCGGTCCTGACCCTGAGGCGGGCCCTGGCGCTGTCCCCGCATGCTTTGGCCGCTATCTCCACCAGGTGCAGGGCGCCAGGCTCCAGGCCCGACAGCGTCAGGCTTGCGTTCCGGGTCTCCAGGCGCACGGCGGGGCTCCGCGGGGAGAGCAGCGTGAGCTGGAAGGCGGGGTGCGGGCCGAGCTCCGCCGCCCACGCCACGCGAAAGCTGGTGCTGGTCACGTCAGACACCATGACCCGTTCGATGGGGACGGGAACTGGGAAGTGGATGCAAAGGCGGGGAAGATTGAAATCAGCCCGATGCTCCAGGGAGACTGGGCGGGAGAAGCCTCACCAGACGCTAAAATCAAACCACCCTTGGGGACACGAGAGGGCCTCACGGGACGCCAGCCCGGGGGGTCCTACAGGGCCCCTCCTCCGGGCAGAGCACGTGGTGCAGGGGCCCCGGACGGCCGTCCTGAGCCCCGGCGCCCTGGCCAGCTCTCTGTCCTGCCTCTGCTTTGTTTTTCTCTCTGCCACCGAGGTCCCTGGTTTTCCCCAAAGCAAGCCTGTTGTGCAGACTCTGGTGGCTTCCCCGGAGGGGTTACGCCTCCACCCCTGGGCAGACTCACAGAGGGGCCAGCAGAGGCGGCCACTGCTGGCGGCAGAGCCATTCTGACAGGCGACCCCGGGGCGCCCGCAGTGCCGGCTTACTAGGGCTTAGAAGTCGAGCAGCCACACCCCTGAGTGGAGGAGACACTTCCATCGGGCTCCATCTAACAGTTCGATTTGGATGCAGCCCAGGGCCGGGCCCGCTCGGGGAGCCCACAGAGATCTCCTTGGTCTCCGAACGGAGAGACCGCGGCCCGGCCCCTTTCCTGCATGGGGCTGCAGCCTGTCTCCTACCGCGCTGCCCCAGGACCTTGGCAACGGCTAAGTGCTCTGCGTGGTGTGAGTGGACGTGGTGGGGCTCGGGGCTGCACTGGGCTCAGGGGTACTGCGCTGCCGGGCGGGTGGGGGGGGGCGTGCAACCGCAGGGGTGTCCAGCACTGCTGAGAGCTGTGCCACAGGGCTTAGTGCGATACACGCGCCCCCAGGGCTCATCATCGTCCTGCTCCGGCCGCGCGTGACAGGGAGGCTTGGGAACGGGAAGGAGCGAGGACCGGAGGAAGCACGGCCCCATCCTAACAAGAGCAGAAGCTGCCGCCACCGGGGACAGGCTGCGCTGCACCCCTCCTGGCCCAGCCCCACCTCCCACGAGCAATCCACCTGCGTGTTTCTCACAGGGCTTTGCCTCAGTGTCCTGGGCTTTGCCAGCCGGACCCCCCTCGTCCCCAGTGTGCTCAGTCCTCAGGCCACGTGTCCCCAGGACACTCACCACAGGCCGGAAGCTTTGAAGACTCGGGGGTGGGGACCGAAGGCAGGTCGGGGGATGTGGAGGGTCCAGGGTCCGAGCTCTGTGGCCCAGTGGGGCCCAGAGCTGCCGGTGCCGTGTCCCAGGTCGGGGGACGGGTGTGCCAGGCGATGTGGTCTGTGGGGCCCTGCGTAGGACCAGGCCAGAGCGGCGGCTCCGTGCTGGAGTTTCTCGATAACGGTCCAGGGGCGCCCAGAGAGCCATTCAGGGGCCCAGAAGGGTAGCCGTGCGTTGTCCCGGGGGCCGTGCTGGCCGCCCCCTGGCCCGTCACCAGGCCTGGGGCCACGCTGGCTGCTCCCTCCTCCATGCCTTGCCCTGTGCTGTTCCCGTCCTTCCCGACCAGGCGGCTGCCGCCTCGCCTGGGCGGGGGCCCCGGGGTCTGGGTCCATGCGTGACCCGGGCTGGCCCACAGGGCGGGGCTCTCTGTGCCGAGAGCTGGGGCCCTGACGCCTGATGTTACAGCCGGCAGCGCTCCCGTGGGGCTCACCACATCACCTGCAAGACACGGCCACTCTTAGAGGAGACATCTGGCCCCAAAGCATCTAAACAAAAGCCCCCAGATGCCACCCACCAGCGAGAGCCTCCCCGGTGGGCCCCAAGTGGGGATTACGGGATTATGAGTGTTTACGGGGCCCACATCCGCGGCCCCCGTGTGCTTTCCGGGGGTGACACGGGCCCTCTCCATCTGACAAATGAGGCTCTGAGGCACCAAGAGTGAGGCCCCACCTGCACGGTGGCACGGCCGGGACGTAAGTGCAGGGCCTGGTTCGTGCGCCCATTCGGCCTTTGGGAAAATGGGAGATTGCTCTGGATCTGGGCTCAGTGTGGGGCTTGGTGCTGGTCACCATCGTCAGACGTGACATGAATACGGGAAGAATGCGGACAGCGGCCAGTGGATATTGGAAAGGACGAGGGATATCAGGTCCCCAGGGTAGGGGGCGTGGGCCCGAGCTGCGGGGGCAGGGGGTGGGGGGCGCACCCTCACAGGCCCGGCCCGCGCGGGAGGGGTTGGCGTCCCTGGCCGTCCGGCACCGGCAGGTGTAGGAGCCCTCGACGTTGATGCACTGGGCAGCGGGTGAGCAGTCGTGCCCCAGGCTGTCTGCACATTCGTCCCAGTCTGCCAGGCAGGAGAGGAACGGGGCAGAGTGGTGAGAGGCGGCCAGGGGGCACTTAGGAAACAGCACTGCTCTTCCCGACCGTCTCTGCAGCAACCCGTGGGAGGGGCGAGGCCGGGAGTCAGTGGAGCGCCCTGGGCACCCGGAGGCCCCAGAGGGAGGCTGTGCACAGGCCCGTCCCCAGAAGCCTGTCCCTGAACCCAGGGGGCAGGCTCAGCAGGTGCCTGCTCCGGACTTCGCTGCCTGCGGGCTGATGTGGAGGCAGAAGTTAGGGAACGCTGGTCTGTTTTGGGGCTGTTAGCGCCCACCCGTGTGGGTATATTCTTCTCTCCCGAACTCTTCATTCCCCAGAAAGCAGGACGCCTTCCCTCCTCTCTGATGTGCCAACATCGCCTAATGTGATAGTACTTTAACAAAGAGAAATAACCAAGCCAGGGGGAGTCTGGTTAAGTGTCACATGAACTTTCGGTGACACAGCCTTTGAACACTCATCCCCAGCCGGGGAAAGCAGTCAGAGAATCCCAAAGACACCATGTCACTGGGAGGCCCTGGCCCTTCTGAGCTGAGCAAGGAAGCATGTTAGGTAAGCGGGTCAGCCCCCCGGGGCCCCCCAGGGCTTGCCCGCCCACCACAGCCTGGCACTTTCCAGGACCAGAGTTAACCAAACTGTGAATCAAGGTGCGTGGGGCCCACATTCCCTTCCCTCCCCCCCCACCCCCGGGGCTGCTACCCCCACTCATACTTGGGCGAAGGAAACACCTGCTGGCCTCGTGCATTTGACATGTGACTGAGGATAAAGTGTTACATGTGATACTCAGGATAAACCTCAAGGAATAAACATCCCAAGCTGTATTCCAGGCTGGGGGAGGGGGGCAGGATTCCCACGCCCCAGAATCCGTCCTTCAGACCACCGCTCGCCCTCCCAGCCCCAGGGGGGCAGCTGGCTCTGAGCAGAGGTGCCTCCTCCAGAGGAATGGGCCCGGGCACCCACCAGGGTGGGCCAGGCAGCAAGGTGGGTGCATGTAGAGGCCTCTCCCGAGGCCTTTCTGCCCAGGATTCCCTAGAGCCGAAAGCAGAAGCGCCCCATCCAGGCTTGATGCGCCCCGGGAGCCCAGACTCGGGCTTCAGTCACGACGAGTTCAGTTTTGTGCAGAGAAAAAGTCTGTAGTCCAAGCGCTCCACCCTCGTGATGCGGTTTTCAGTTTCGCTTCATGTGATCTTCACAGAAGCTCCCAGAAACAGCTCCCCGAGACCAGCAGGCTCGTCAGCTGATGTAACAGTCACACTGCACCCTGGCCTGGGGCTACTTGGCAGACAGGGTCCCGGGGGCCCAGCCCAGCCCGGCCAGACCTCCAGCCTGCAGGCAGCTCACAGAGTTTGGGGGGAGGGGAGGGGGCTGGAGGCCTGGGATGGAGCCCAGGCCAGGCTGCAGGGTCCTGCAGAGAACACAGGTCCCCGTGGAGGCTGGGCCCCCAGCACTGAGCTCTTGTGGTGATTCACCCAGCACGCGGCTCACAAGCACGCCCAGAGTAAGGCGCGGACGGCTCCACGTGCCCTATATTAAAGCCCCAGGCCAGGCAGCCCTGCGGTTCAGAGGGAGGAGGCAGGCCCGCAGCGGGGGCCTCTGTCCCGTCCCGACCAGCCGGAGAAGGACACGGGCAGGAGCCCCGAGCGGGGGGCGGGGCTGTGCTCTGCTCCTACTGGCCTTGCAGCTGGACCCGCCTCCCAGAGGAGGGGACGACCCCTTGCGGAGCTGTGGCCCCCTGGGCTGACCCCCAGGAATGGGTGGGAGAGGCCCAGGAACAGGCCGCCAGGCCCCCAGGTCCCGCCTCTCCAGCCCGGCACCTTGGACCAGGGCAGCAGGCCCCTGGGCGGCGCGGCTCGTAGGAACACGGGGCGAGGAGCATGCCCTCCTGGAGGGGAACCAAGGACACATGGCCACCCAGTGACCCCCGCCCCCCAACAGATGGGCGTCAGGGAGGAGCTGGGGTCAGGACAATGTGACCCCCCACACTGTGCGTGGGGACACATGGACTCGGGTGGGCGAGACCCCCCCCCCCGCATCGTGCAGGAGTGACCTGAGGACACCCGCGGAAACAGCTCTGTGTGGGCTGTGGGGACAGGGGCTCGCTGCGCTGTGGCTGGTTTGCTGGCATTGTGTGCAGTGGCAGTGAATGCGCTTCCGTTCCCCCCCCCCCACCGCGGGACTGCCTCCCCTAGTGCGGGCTGCCTGCAGGCTCTCCTGAGAGAAGCCAGCGGTCACTGGGTGAGAGGGCCCTGCACCCCTGGGTGCCCCCCCCATAAGCAGCAGAGGCCTCCTCGTGGCTGGGCGGAAGCAGGAAGCCCCCACAGCCACCGCCCAGGGCCCAGGGTTAAGCAAACAGCCTATTGTCCGTTCAGGAAAGCTGAGGGGCAGACCCTTAATGAGACCTGCTGAGATGGCAATGGGGGCGCCTGTCTCTCCTCTACAGCCTGAGGCTGCCCTTAGGGATCCCAGTTCGACAGGCTGGAGGCTACACAGTCCATTCTCGGTCACTCTCAGAGGCCGAAGTCCAGGATCAGGGTGGGGCAGGGCCTCCGTCCCTGGGGCTCCGGGGGAGGGTCCTCTCTGCCTCTTCCCGGTTCTGGGGCTCCACACTCTCCTTGGCTCCAGCCTCTGCCTCCACCTCTGCGTGGCCTCCCCCCCAAACACACCGTGTCTCTGGATCTCTCCTCTTCTGTGTCTTCTCATTTAGGGCCTCCCCTGATCCAGGACAGTCTCGGATCCTTACCTTGATTTTATCTGCAAATATCCTTCTTCCAGACGACAACTAAAGTTCTGGGTGGGCCTATCTTTGAGGCCCAGCATTCAGCACGCGGGTAAAGCTCTGGGATTGCCTGACGCCTGGTGCACAGGACAGGGCTGGCACAGGAGGGCTGGCTCAGATCCGGTCTCAGGGAGGGCCCGAGGGTGCAGGCTGAGGCCCACCCGCAGGGCGCTCCCCTCCCACCCAGCCCCACCCCCGGAGCCCAGGTGAGGCCCGCCAGCCGCCTCCGTCCCTGAGGGGTGAGTGACAGCCCACCCCAGGCTGCGCAGGCAAGTGCCTTCCGGGTGTGACCTTAGATGTGACCGTCCCATGCCTTCCCTGCATCCTCGGGTAGGGGGAGGTTGGACAGCAAGCCAGATGCCACTGAGCTCAGAGGAAGGACAGAGCGCATTCTCAGACGCCCGTTCCACGGACGGAGCCCCAGACAGGCTCCCTGACACGGGCCGGAGACGCCCTTCCTGCAGGGAACCTCGTCCCTGGGCTTGAAGGGCCAGACCTTCCTCACCTGTCAGCTTGCTCTCTCTGCCTCTCTGTCTCTGTCTCTCTATTTCTGTCTTTCGGTGTCTCTTCATGTCTCTGTCTCTACCTATGTCTCTGTCTCTGTCTCTATGTCTATATCTCTGTTTCTGTATCTCTATATCTCTGTCTGTCTCTCTCATCTGTAACCCTATTGCTTTTTTTTTTTTTTACAAATAGTTTATTGTCAAGTTGGTTTCCACACAACACCCAGTGCTCATCCCCACAAGTGCCCCCCTCCATGCCCATCACCCCCTTCCCCTCCCTCCCACCCCCATCTTCCCTCAGTTTGTTCTCAACATTCAAGAGTCTCTCATGGTTTGCCTCCCTCCCTCTCCCCAACTATTTTTCCCCTTCTTCTCCCCCATGATCCTCAGTTAAGTTACTCCTGATCCACTTATAAGTGAAAACATGGTATCTGTCTTTCTCTGCCTGACTTATGTCGCTTAGCATAACACCCTCAACGTCCATCCATGTTGCTACACGTGGCCAGATTTCATTCTTTCTCATTGCCATGTAGGATTCCATGGTATAGAGAAACCACATCTTCTTGATCCATTCATCCGTTGATGGACACTTAGGATCTTTCCATTGTACTCCTATTTCTGACTCTGTCTCTCCCCTCCCTGCCCCCTCACCCCCTCTCTCTCTGATCTGTGACTTCCTGCCTCAAGGCAACATCAAATAACATTACTTTGCGTTTGGGCCAATGAAACAGCCATGTTGGTGCTGGGCCCTGACACACAGTCAGCCCCCAGTGCCCTTCCCCTGGAGGCTCCTCCGGCCCAGACCCATCCTGTGTTCCGGGCTATCTCTGGGAGTGAGCTCCCTGGGCTCTGGGGTCCCCGTCCCACCTGGAGTAAGGAGACGTGAGACCCAGGTGGGCTCCCCGGTCCCGGGGAGGAACTCAGAATACGGATTCCAATGTCATGTGTCCGACTGACCTTGCAGATGGCCAGGGCTCTGAGGTGTCCCGGCCGCAGGCTTGGGCGTGAAGAACTCACCTTGCACGAACGTCCCCTGCGGATCGATCTGGAAGACAGTGCTGGCCAGCAGACGCGGAAGCATGGGGGCCAGCGTGGACACGCCCACTGGGGACTCGGGGTCCCGCACGGTCAGCCTGAGCGTCACCACCACACTCCCGGCCTGAAGAGACACCATCTGCATACTCAGCTTCCCTCTCCTGTTCAGGTCGGAGACGGCCGGGGGGAAGGAGTTTTCAACCTAGCAGAGAAGAGCAGAAGCTTCCATTAGTCGCCAGGACCATCGATCCGGGCCCGGGAGACTGATGGATGGTGAACAGAATCCATGTGTCCCCTTTGTGACCAAGAGGAGGTGCCCAGAAACCAGCCTCTTGGGGCAAAGCAGAGGCACCCCAGCCTACGGCACCCCAGTGGGGCCTCCCCAGGGACAGCCCGGTCAGCCTTGTGCGGATTCCTGACAAACACTTACAATCGGGGTCCCCATCACGCAACATGAGATGTACAATCCACTCTGCGTGCACACCGGAAAATGGGTGTACGGGTAAAGTGTGTGAGAGACACACAGATCCTGGCAGGGGACGGATAGACTGACTGGCAGGAAGGACCCCGGAGGGGCGGGCCCGCGGCTGTTGGAGAGGCCCCCCCCCTCACTGGCTGTGTCCACTGGGAAACACAGGCAACCGGGCGTGCGGGCCAGCGGGCCGAGCGAGGGAGCCGCAGCCTTGCCCGACCCCCCAACGGTGCCCGCGCACGCGCGAGAGCTTCCAGGCAGGTGAATGTGGAGGGACGCCCTCCTCAGTCCGTCCATGTCTACACATCCTGCGAGCAAAAGCTCTCTTTGCCTTTGGCTCCAGAGTCTCTTTCCAAGATGGGGGTGTAGGATGGACACCCCAGGAGGGGACAGCGCCCCCCCCACAACAAAGGGCAGACTTGCTCTTGTCTGATCCTGTAGAGATAGTCTCTCTCTCTCTCTAGAGCAATGTTTAGGCAGATCTGCACTCGGCCCCTTACGAGACTCAGTTTCCCTAAGCTCGGGGCTACTCAGCTGTGACACGGTCGGCTGTGTGCGTCCCCCCAGAGGCCGGAGGGACCGGGCAGCAGCCCGAGGCTCACGCTGCCTCCTGTGCTGTGACCCCCACACCTGGACCAGCCCCGCCCAACAGAACAGGCTAAGTCACCAGTTAGCAGGAAAGGGAAAATCTTAGCCCACGGACAGTTCTTTTGCTCTCCAATTGGGTCACCACTGGCCTGGCTCTCGTGGGCTGCGGGCTGATGTCTCTGGTTAGCCCTGGGGGGGGGGGGGCGGGTGCAGGCACCCCTGCCTCAGTCCTCCCAAATGAAGCTGCCCCGAAGTAGGAGACAGGCGCCCAGGTCTGCCGGATGGAAGGTTCCACAGAAAAGCCAACTGCACCAGGAAGCAATAGAGCCCACTGGATCCAAGCATGGGCTTCAGAGACTACTTGGCCACGGACGTGGGGGCATGTGGATAATTTCCGCGGGACTGGGCTGGGGCAGCGTGCCCTTGTTGCAGAGAGGGGGCTCCGCGTCGGGGCGGGCGCACGCGGGAGTCGGGATGGATGCCCCCACGGAGCACCGCCTGGGCTCTTTGGCTTTACCTCGCGGAGCAGTTGTCGGGAAAAGTCCTGGAACTCGGCGCTGCTGCGGTCGAGAAGCCCGTGCGTCACGTTGCGGTTCAGGACCCTGACGGTGACTTGGAACAGCCAGGCATCTGCAAAGCAGTGACACGGTGAGCGCAAGTCGCGAACTTTGCTGTCACTGTCTCCCGGAAAGCCTCTTCCTTTGAGGGGATGTTTGTTGGGTGACAGATGGAAACAGCCTGGATTGGGGAGCCGCGTTGGGGACACGATGTGAGGATGGTTAACCTCTGTGCGCTCGCGTGCACACACACACACACACACACACACACACACTTCTACACCAGGACAGGGACGGCCAGGACAGCAGCGATGTGACAGGCAGCCCACGCCAGCAGGAGCCGCCCTCAGCCGGCGCACGTGGGCTCTGAAGGTCCCTGCAGCCATCCCGCACCCTGCATGGCACCCCTTTCCCACCCGGTTCACACACGCACAGCCAGCCAGCCAGGTCCTCAGCCGGACCCCACCCGGGGTCCCAGCACTGACATGCCCCACGGGCCCCGTCCACCCAGGACTTCCCAGGTCTGTGCCCCGAATTCCCACCTAAAAGCACACTCTGCCGCAGGCAAAGCAGTAGGGACGGTCACCCGGCAAGGGACGTAGCCTTTTCTTTGGGCACAAGAAAATCTGGGAAAGTAAGACCGGCTGGGGTGCCGCTCGCCTCTTCCATTACCGAGGATGCAACCGACGTCCACGGCAGCCCCTGCGGCGGCGCCGCTTCTCGGCCAGCCTGGCAGCCGCTCTCGCCCAGCCCGCGAGCCCGGGGCCCAGGGGCGGGTCCCCACTGCTGCATGCACGCACCGCGAGGGCCCCAGAAATGTCACCAGCTGTGCGTGCCGGGCCACTCAGGACCTTCGCCCATCTTCAGAGGAAACAGGGGTCCCTGTGACATCAGCCTCGACCCCGGGCACGCTGCAGAGCCTCCTGGAAGGTCAGTGCCCTCCTGTGCCCGGGGAGCCTGGATTCTCTGGGAGGCTCTGTATGCACTGCCACAACAGTGCCCTCCACCTCCCAGCACGGCTGGCTCCCAATGTGGCCACGTGAATGAGATAGAGCCTTTAACGTGAATCAGGTTTAAAAGAGCATTTTGGGGGCAGCTCGGTGACTCCGTCAGTTAAGCCTCCGACTCTTGGTTTCAGCCCAGGTCATGATCTCACAGTTGTGGGATCAAGTCCTGCATCAGGCTCTGCACTGAGCATGGAACCTGCTTGGGATTCTCTCTCTCTCTCTCTGTCTCTCTCTCTCTCTCTCTCTCATATGCACATGCAGGTGCACGGTGTCTCTCAAAAAAATAAATAAATAAAAAGAGTGCTCTGCACAGAAAAGGCATTTTACAATGCAGTGAAGGAAAGAAAATCAAGGCTGGGGAAACAATAGCTGACAATTTAGGAAACTTTCCGAACTTTTCTTTTTTATCATTTTTGGGGGGGGAACACTTGCTCAAGAGTGGGGGAAGGGCAGAGGGAGAGAGAAAGAATCTCAAGCAGGCTCCACACTCAACACAGAGCCCAACTCTGGGCTTGATCCCATGGTCCTGATCATCCTGAAATCAGAGTCAGACGCTCCACTGACCAAGCCCCCCAGATGCCCCCTGGAACTTTCCTGAAGGCGGGGGTAGGCAAGTTCCCAGTGCCCATCCTGCTAGAGACAGATTTGCTCCATGACTTGCCTGGTCTGAGGGGAGTTGGGGAGGAAGCAGAGGGCAAAGGACAGCAGTGACGGGGGCGGGGGGGGGGATGGGAAGGGCTGGGGTCCTGCCCTCACCCCGGGGGGCCCTCGGGGGCAGAGTCCTCCCTGCACTTACCCCTGCAGCATGTGGAAAATAAGACAAAACGGTGGGCTGGCCCTGGCTCCGGCATTGGAAGCCTTGTGCACAGAAGTTTGCATTTTTTGTGGCTGCGGCTCGGGGGGGCAGGGGGGGGTCTCTGGGTGCCGATTCTATGAGCTACGACAACTTAGCAAGGGCCAGCCCCAAATCGGCTCACAAAGGGTGGAGGCCCATGTCATCAGAGGTCTGCTCCTTCCATCCCTCATTCGTCCACCACCACAGTCACCGGCGCTAAGCCCCACATGGGACAGACCCCCCACCGCCACCCCAGGGTGTTGTAGGCAGCGATTTCCGTGTCAGGGAGCTTTACCGTCCCCACCTCCACATCCAGTGGCCGCCTAGGAGACAGCTCCCACCACCGATACTGGACGTGAGGGGGGCCCGCCCCACCCAGGGACCGCCGGGCCAGGCTGAGGGGAGATCGAGTCACGGGGTGGGGCAAGGTCAACCACCTGCAGAGCCCCCCGGGCTACACCAGCTCCCTGTTGGAACTGAATCCCCAGCTCACACCTAGAACGTGTTTGTTCAGCTGGAAGAAAGCCTCTTTGTGGCTCCCATGGAGCAGGCTCCCGCGTCGGGGCTCCGTGTAGGGGCTCCCGTGTGGACCACTCCCATCTAATGGGCTCCCGTGTAGAGGGCACCACAGTAGCTTTTCGGGGGCATCACGTGGGAAATGAGGCAGCGCCATGAGGGTTTCAGGGGACATCAGCTGTGGTTTGGGGGAGTCGCACAGACTCAGCCCTGAGAATTCGGTGCAGGGAAAGGTCTTTCGGCGCATGCAAATTGCTACCCTTTCTGCTGCATTACATGCCCCCCCACTCTGACTGCTTTCTGAGTCCTTCAAACCAGAAGGAGGGGCTCCCCATGGACCTCATCCCTCCAGGTGTGAGAGTGAGCCCCGCCGACAAGATGGGGCGTAGGGGCGCGAGGGGAGACCACAGGTAACAGGCGTAGCGCTGCGTGCCCTTACCGGTCCTGACAGCCAGCGTGGCCGTGACGCTGGCCCCGCACGCCTGGTAGCTGGTCCGCACCGCGTACAGCGCTCCGGCCTCCAGGCCCGCCACCTCCAGGCTCCTCTCCGCGGTCCTGGCGCTCCGGACGAGCTCCTCCGCCTTGTAAACCTGCACGCGGAAAGTGCGGGGCCAGGGAGACTCCAAACGCCAAGACACCCAGAAGCTGCTGCTGGTGACATTAAGGGCCACGAGATCCCGGATGGGGGGGCAGTCTGTGGGGGAAGGGGGCGAGGAAGAGCCGGAAACGTCAGAGCAGAGCGACGAAGGCGAAAACCCCAGTGGGACTCTGTCAGACTAAGATCACACGCTCCTGCGCAGCAACGGGAGCCGTCAGCCCGCAGGACGGGAGGAAACATCCACAAGCCGCGTGTCTGAGGAGGGGCGAGTCTCCAAAGTGCATAGAGAACTCGTGCAACTCGGTAGCCAAACACCCACACGATCCAGTGAAAATATGGGCAGAGGGTCTCGAAGGCAGACGTGCAGACGGCCACGCACCCACGGGAAGGTGCTCACCATCACTGACCGTCAGGGATGCCACCCCGCGCCGGCCGGCATGTCTAGTACCGGAAGGACGGGAGAGAGCCCGCCGGCCCACGGGCACGTGCCCTGCTGGGGGCAGTGGGTGCCCCCCCGTGGAAACAGGACGGAGGCCCCTCGAGAAGTGCCCCGGCGAGCCCGCTTCCGGGCGTGTGTCCAAAGCAAACGAAACCACACTCTTGAGAAGACGCCTGCACCCTCACGGTCATTGCAGCGTCATTCACAAGGGCCGAGGCACGGAAACAACCCACGTGCTCGTACTGTGGCCACGATGGCGCGTCAGAGGATGCGCTGAGTTCTCCCCAAAGTCATCTGCCCGAGTCCTAACCCCCGACACCTCCGAATGTGACCGTATTCAGAGATCGGGTCTTTACAGAGGTAATTAAGGTAAACTGAGGCCACTAGTGTGGCCGTGCTCCGATCTGAACGGTGTTCAGATGAGAGAGGTCAGGACACAGACATGCACCGTGAGGACACGGGGGGGGGCGGGCGGGGGGTGACGGCGTCTACACGCCTGGGAGAGAGGCCACAGGAGGTGCCAGTGCTGTCCGCACCTGGATCGGGGACTTCAGCCCCCGGGGTTGGGAGGGAATGGGTGTCTGTCGTTTAGGCCGCCCGGGCTGTGGTGCTTTACTCCGGCTGCCTGCGCCGACGAGCACGGGGCCTGCTGTCGCTGTGCTGCTTTTATAAGTGCTGTCTGACCCCCGCTCAAAGGGCCCGCATGTCCTGACTCACTCGCATGTGGTCATCGGCCTGAGGACTTCCGCTGGGCTCGCTCATCGCTCTGAAGCGACGGCTCGGAGGGAAGCCAGAGTCAGGAGTCAGTCAGGCTGGGCTCCTCATGTGTCCCTGTCGAAATCCCTGCTTCAGGGAACAATACACTAACGTAACAGCCAGTTAACAGACCTACAGAGAAGTCGGTCTCTCTTTGGGAAACAGGAATTCTATAAAAAGTACGTGGCCCTTAGTCTAGCCTCCTTAAGTTTTACATCAGAGTCCGAGTTCTATAAAAAACAAGCCATGAAGTTTTTTTAAAAATCTTCTGAAAGCCCAAAGTAAAGAAAAAATAATCACAAAGTGTCTGAAGTTCCCCCAAAGCCCTTCACATAAGGATTCCTAGGACACGTGCTTTCTAGTAGTGTGACAACGTTCCGTCTTTCTGGACAAGTGCGTGTGCTTCCTCTCCATCAAAAACAAAAGCTGGCACAATTCAGCCCGTTTCTCTTTTTGCCTTGGCTTCCAGGAGGCTCAGAATCAAGTGTCGTACCCCACTCTCGTCCTTCACTCAGCCTTGCCATGTCATCGAGTCACAGACCCCGTGTGAGTGTGCTTCGCCACCGAGCCCCCACCGGACCCCCGAGCAGGTGGATCTAAACCCCTGGACCACTGGACGCTCACACCGGTCGAGCCCAGCCCTTCCTCCCTGCCCTTCTTGTAACGATCGGCGCCCATCTCACTGCTCACTGTTTCCTGCCAGCTCCGCGCGCGTGGGAGGTGGCGTGTACCTTGAAGAAGACGCTTCTGTCTTCTTCACTGAACTGTCGCGTCCTTTTCTGTGTGTTTTCTCACGAACGGACGGGGACGCGGTTATTCATCCTTTCTGATGCTTCTTTTGTGGCAAGAAAAGGAAGACGTGCTTTGGCCGAGGGGCGGCCAGGCCTTGGGGCCTGAGACTGTGGGCCTCACCCCCACCTCCCTGTCACTGCAACCCTGAGATCAAAAAGACGCCCCAGCCCAACCTCCCAACAAGCGCGGCCGCTCAGTGTGCACCTCGGCAACAAAGGGGTCGTGGGGGAGGCGAGGAAGGGCCACCACGTCTTCTCCAAAACTCTGCTCAGGGCACGGGTGTTTCCACGCAGGCAGGCCACGCAGTGCCACGCGCTTTCTTCAGTGTGGGCGACCACGAAACCCCCGTGAAGCGGGGCTGAGGCCGAGGCCGAGGGTTTGAGCAGGAGCGCCCGGCCGCTCCCGAGGCTGTGACCCCCTCTCCTCGGTGCCCTTGGGACTCACCCCTGATGCAGGGCAGCGAGTGGCCGGTCCCCGTCCAGGTGTTTAGCCACTCAGGCACCCTGTGTAGACAGACCTCTACACTGAAAGGAATTAAAACGAAAAGGGCTGCCCCTATGTCTGTGAAGTGGCGCCTGATGAATGGGGCTCAGGAAGAGTCCGGAAGGGCGCCGGGCCGGCCAGAGACGCAGCCACGCTTCGGTGAGGACTCCAGCGGGTCCCTAGGTCCCCGGGGCAAGGCGCTGCAGACCCAGCTGTTTTGAACACGTGTGAAACCTTCTGAGCTGCTATGAGCCCAGCGCTCCTGCAGCAGAGAGAGTCTGGGGGCCTGGGGGGCTCCCCGCGAGGGTAATGAACGCTGCCGCGAGCATGTGTGTGGCTCTTTCCGCACTCGAACACGCGGAACTATTTGCACGTGTCCACATTCACCCCTTTTTGACCAACCACCGCGGTAACTTCGTGCGGTTCGACGTTTATCGAGCGTCGCTGCGCACTCGGCTTCTCCACAGACACTGATGGAAACGACGCTGAGTTCCCACGCCAGACACGCCACCCCAACGCCCCAGCCAGCGTGGCCTGCGCTGCAGCGGCGGCAGGGCCTCGGGGCCGCGGGGGCGCTCACAGCGCGCCCTGAGCCCCCTCCCATGGCATCGGTCGTGCGCCACGCGGCCGTCAGTGAAGCCGGGAGGGCCCGCATTTGCCGAGTGCCGTGTGCAACCAGGCGGTTTTCCATTCAGTTCTCCCAACGACACTACCCGATGGCTCTACTAGGGACCCATGTTACAGAGGACAAAACTGAGGCCTGGGAAGGTCAAGTAGCCAGTAAAGGGCAAAGCTGTCCAACAAGTAAAGACAAAGGTCACTTGCTGTCCATCCCAGCTGGGTGGCTTACCGCAGTGACCTTCGAAGACAGCCGGTCCTAATGCCCGGCACCTAGAAATGCTACCTTCTTTGAGAAAAGGGTCTTTGCAGGGCCGACTGGGGGGCTCAGTCAGTTAAGCATCCGACTTCGGCTCAGGTCATGATCACTCGGTTTGTGGGTTCGAGCCCCGCGCCAGGCTCTGTGCTGACAGCTCGGAGCCTGGAGCCTGTTTCAGATTCTGTGACTCCCTCTCTCTCTGACCCTCCCCTGCTCACGCTGTCTCTCTCTGTCTCTCAGAAATAAAACAATAAAAAATTTAAAAAAAGAGAGAGAGAGAGAAAAGGGTCTTTGCAGGTGAGATCAGGTGGAGGATCTGGAGACAAGATTATGGGGGATTAGAGGGGCTGATGCCAAATGCTTTCCCGAGTCCTTACATGAGAGCATCAGAAGGAGATTGCGCACACGCACACACACACACGCACACACACGTGCATACACGCACACGCACACACACGCATGCACACGCGCATACACACACGCCCACACGAGGAGTGAGCACAGGGAGACCGAAGACATGGCCTCAGAGATGGGAATGATGTGCCCACAAGCCACGGAACTCGGGGAGCCACTGCAGAGCGGGAGAGTCACGGCATGGATCCTCCCGGGGCCTCCGGAGAGGCACCTGCCGACGCCCTCACCTGGGCTGGCTGATTCGGATTCCGGACTCCTGCCCTCCACATCGGCGAGAGGGTCACAGGCTGTGATTTTGGGCACCTAGCCAGTGGCGCTTTGTCACGGCCACCCAGGGGGTGGGCCCTTCTTCAGCTGCTTTCCAGGCAGCTCCCGGCTGGGCAGGCCCGCGTGGGGGAAGCTTCTTACATGCGCTGCTGCACCTCTCACGCTCGAAGGTTAATCCCACCTCCATGGGACAGACCAGGAGCCATTTTAAACGGAAAAGGTCCTTCCACCTCTTTCCTCTGTCTTCCCAATGATTCGGATTCTTGTCTTTCATTAGCAGGACACCTCACCTCTGTCCTAGGCTGTCCAATGTCCCTCTGAAAATGTGGCCCTAGAAAACAATGCCCGCTTCTTAACTCTGCACGATCCGAGGGAACCGCTGCCCTGAGGTCTCCCCCATCCTGTAGCCGTGAGCCAGATCCGGGACCCGACATTAGTCTCGAAGTCCCTGCGTCCCTGGGTCTGGAAGTTCGTTTCCTCTGGGCAACCTTGACCCATCTCTGGAGAAGCAGATCGGGTGCTGCCGGGAACGCCCCCTGTCCCTGACCTCCCGGGTCAGCCTCTGTTCCCCTTTCCCCTCCTGCCTGCCAACTTGACCCCTGACCCTTGTAAAGGTAGAAATGCTGAGGACTCCGCCGAGGTTCTGAGCGCCCAGCTGTCGGAAGCCTGCCTGCCGATGAGGAGCGTTGGCATCCGTGAACCTGAATGGCTGCTTCCCGCCAGCCCTGGCCGCCTCTCCAGCCGGCAGCCCGGCCCTGGCCAAGCCGCAGGTTCTCGAGTTGTTTCTTTATGGAGCCAAACAGCCGTTAGGCGCCGGCTGGGAAGGAGACCGTGTCGGAGGGGGTTAGGGTGACCCTGAACACAGTTCCACCTGGTTCTGAAAACAGACCGTGTTCCTGGAATGTCAAGTGGGGAACCGCGAGGTTCCTTCTGATGGCTGTTGTTTGGTGCAGGAATCCGGCTGCCCAGAGCATCATTAACTGGATGACTAACGTCACAGGAACAGCATCTGAGATTCGTGCTGTATTTTCCATGGGTCTCTGCCTCCAAACCTTTCCAGAAGATTGCTCATGTGTGTTAGCTTCCAAATGGAAAACACATGCTGCTTCTCTTAGCAACGCGCCGCTGGGCTCACTCTGCGTTTCTGATCTGGAAGCGCCGTGTGCATTCCCCGCCCCCCACCCCCACCGTGAGAAGGGAGGTCAGGGCGGTGCAGTTTTCCCTACTTAGGTTTCGCTCTCCAGCGGCCCCGATCTCGAGGGAACCTTGTCACTCATGGTGTTGAGCAGCGTGGCAGAGCTTCGCTGGCAAGATCCCTGCGGGTAAACAGAGTCCGCGGTCTTCTCGGGTTACGGCCAAAGGATTTTCAGTGCCCGTACTCCACCCGTCTATGCTCGCTGGGGCACGGGGTTCTCCCCCGGAGACAGAGGATGGTCGCGGGAGGCTCTGTGCAGGGCTTTGCAGGCACACTTGCACGTGGAGGGAGGTGCTGATGCCGAATCAGACCCCAAAGTCAGGGGGCACGGCGGGGGAGCGTTTTGCTGCCAGAAGTGAGGCTGGAAGGTGCATTTTTTGACATCCAGGAACCCTAGGCATGGTCACCGCTCGTAATAAATTTGTGTTGAGTGCCTACTGTTTGCCAAGTGCAGGGACGCATTGGCGGTGACCAGGAGACAGCCTCCTCGCCCCACGGACCTTCACCTGACGCCAGGTGGAAGGTTCCAGTGGAGAGGCCTGTGCGCCTCCTGCTGCTCAAGGGCTGCTGGGGGCTGCCCCCTCCCCGCGGTGGCTCACAGCCTCCGCCCCTCACTCACAGCAGAGCGGGAGGAGTCAGTAAACAAGGACTTTCAATCATCACCCCAGTGAGGCGCTGCATCAGCAGAGAAAAGTCCCACCACCTAGAATGCTAGTCACCCCCTGACCCTCCACACAGGGCACGGCCACTGGGCCACGCAGGCCGTGTCGCTGCGGTCCCCGGACGATGCCCCGTGGTGGCTCTGGGTCGGGAGCAGAGCCCTCCAGCCAGAAATCCAAAATCAGAGCTGTGCCCTCCAGCCAGAGCGCCGCGAGGGAAGGTCGCCCCGGGTGATGGACGGGGCTGGGTTGTCTGTGAGAACCAGCTCTGGGACCTCCTACCAATCATCACCTTCCCTTACCTGGACTTTCTCTTCTGGAAGTGAGCGCAAGAGGGCCAGGTGCCTCCTGGGGGCGCTCTAAGGGTTCACGAGGTGAGACCATAAAGCGCTTATTACAGTGAGAAGCAGCTCTTGGCCCTGTCATTATTATGAGCAGAGGGAGGGACCCCACTGTGATGTCCCTTTAAAGGGGAAAGGGCATAGGGGCGCCGGGGGGCTCTGTCAGTTAAGTGTCCGACTTCGGCTCAGGTCATGATCTCACAGTTTGTGGGTTCGAGCCCCACGTCAGGCTCTGTGCTGACAGCTGGGAGCCTGGAGCTGCTTCATATTCTGTGTCTCCCCCTCTCTCTGCCCCTCCCCTGCTTGTGCTCTCCTCATGCTCTGTCTCTGTCTCTCAAAAATGAATAAATGTTAAAATAAGTAAATAGGGACGCCTGGGTGGCTCAGTCAGTTAAGCATCTAACTTCAGCTCAGGTCATGATCTCACACTTTGTGGGTTCGAGCCCCACGTCAGGCTCTGCACTGACAGCTCCGAGCCTGGAGCTGCTTCGGATTCTGTGTCTCCCTCTCTCTCTGCCCCTCCCCTGCTCATGCTCTGTGTCTCTGTGTCCCTCAAAAATAAATGAACGTTTTAAAAAATTTAAAACAATCTCTTGCCCTCATGCCCTAGAGATACATCCTGGAACACTGACAGATGAAGCGACATGGTGAAGAGGGTTCTGAATAATGGGGCAGGGGGTGGGCAGCCGAGCGGGACAGAGGGAGCAGAGGGGGTCCCCAGGGGAAGCAGCGGATTTCATCACACTCCTCTTTGTGCTGATACTTGTCTACAAGTTTCCAGGAGAATGAAGATTCTCCGTGGCCTTACCACCTTGTACAAGGTCCCGCCCCCTCGTCCCCCACCCCTCCGCCGCGCTCCATCCCCACGGCCTCCACGTTCCTGGACTCTGCCGTGCGCGCACCTGCGCTGGGGCCCAGCCTCTCCCCGTGTCAGGGCTTCCTGGGGCCGCTGTAATGAGCGAGCACAACAGCAGTGCTACAGCAAGAGAGGCCCACTCGTTCGGCTCCGAGGTCGGAAGTCTACGACGCAGGTGTGGGCAGGGCTGTGCTCCTCACAGGGAGCCCCCTGACTGCCTCCTCTCCCCGGCTCTGCCCCCCTCTGTGAGGACCCAGTGGTGACTCTGCCCCCATAAACAATCCAAGATCCCCCCCGCCTCGAGGCCCTTAGCTCACCCCGTCTGTAAAGTCCTTTCTGCCAGGTAAGGGACAGAATCACAGGATCAAGATGCCGACACCGTTGGGGTTTGTCAGTCAGCCACACACCCTCCCTTCCCAGCCCACTTCCAACGGCACTCTGGTCTCTGCCCAAAGGTCATGCTGTCCAGAGGCTGCCGCCCCTGAGACTGCCCCCCCAGACCCCACCTGACCCATTGCTCTCCTTGGTCTTGGTGGCCTAACCACTTCCCCACCTTTGGTGTTTATTTGTCCACCTCTGTGTCGTCTTCCCCACTGAAATGGGAGCCAAGGGAGCAAGGGCTCCTGGGCACTGAAGGACGCATTAGAACAGTACCTGGCACAGAGCAGGCACTCATTAGAGAGTGTTGCCCATGGAAATGGATGGATGGATGGATGGATGGATGGATGGACGGACGGACGGACGGACGGATAGATGGATGGACAGATGGACGGACGGATGGACGGATGGATGGACGGACGGATGGACGGATGGTTGGATGGTTGGAAGGATGGATGATGGATGGATGGATGGATGGATGGATGGATGGACGGATGGTTGGATGGACGGACGGATGGATGGACGGATGGACGGACGGATGGACGGATGGATGGACGGACGGATGGACGGATGGTTGGATGGTTGGAAGGATGGATGATGGATGGATGATGGATGGATGGGTGGATGGATGGGTGGATGGATGAATGGATGGATGGATGGATGGATGGATGGATGGTTGGTTGGATGGTTGGTTGGATGGATGGATGGGTGGATGGATGGATGGATGATGGATGGATGGATGATGGATGGATGGATGGATGGATGGATGGTTGGATGGTTGGTTGGATGGATGGATGGATGGATGGATGAATGGATGGATGGATGGATGGTTGGATGGATGACGGATGGATGATGGATGGATGGATGGATGGATGGATGGTTGGATGATTGGATGGATGGATAAATGAAGGTTGACCTGACCCCCACCACCCCCTCCATGCAAGCTGGCTGTTCCAGCTGCTCGTCTCCCACTCACCATCCCAGCTGCCCACTGGGCACCTGCACCTGCCGCCTGGCCACCTGCAGACAGCCCAGCAGGTTGCCGGCCTTGTGCCCCGCCCCCACCCCGAGCCACACAGCAGAGTAGCTGCAGATGACCATCGTCCCCAGCTGGGGGGGCCCTGTGGGGAGTGGGAGAAGACATGCCAAGGGCAGGCCCCTAAGAAGGAAGGTTCGAAGTGGTCCCAAAGCTGCAAGAATGCACTGGGGTCTGTCCCCACCGGCACACGAATGCACTTTGGCGTCTCCTGAGAGGCCACGCCTCCTCCAAGTATTCGTGGTGCACGTCTGGAGGGACGGATCCTTCTTTCCTGCCATGCTTCCTGCCTCACCCTGGCTATTTGTCAGCACCTCCTCCAGCACGGACTCCAAAATAACAGGGTCCCTCAGCCAAGTCCCCATCCCTTCTCCCAACCATGCCCATATTGTGCCATCTGGGTGCTGATGCCCCGGTTACATGTGCAGCGTGGCCCCCTCGGGGTTACCGCACCAAATACCCACCTCGGTCAGCACCTGGCATGGACCCTCGATGTCATCTCCATTTCAATTTAAACTACTACCATCAATGCTAAGAACCGTGGCCTTTCCCGACTCACCCAGGGGCCCCCACCCATTCGTGGTTTAGCCAGCACAGCAGATGCTGCCTTATCCCCCTTCTTCCCCTCCATCGAATTAATCCATGAGCCTCAAGTGCTTGTCTCAACGGGTGCCTTGATCCCACCTCTCCCCACCGCCTTCTGCCACCCGGATCCCAGCTCTCTGCTGACCGACTCCACAGCGCTGTCAACCCACAGCTACTTCTTACTAGAAAACCCAGCACTGGCCACCCCCCTGACCCAGCACAGCACCTGTCACCTCCCCTGACCCAATGCAGCACCTGTCACCCACCCTGGTCCCAGCACCTGTCACCCCCCTGACCCTCCTGGACCAGAGCCAGGCACTTGCTTACTAGCACCACCTGGGTTGACTGTGCAATTACGGGGCCAGTTCAGGTCACTGCTGTGGGCCCATATAAGTGTCGATCACGTCCTCTGCACTCGGAAGGGCCCCGATTTAAACAAGAAGCTACACAGGCATCTTCTCTATGTGCCATGCCCGGCTCGCATCTGGCATGTTCTCTACTGAGTTTCCAGAAAGCAAAGGCCAGGGCCTATTCGCACGTACACCCAGCGAGGTCAGTGCACATAAACGGACATTCACTAAATCGAAGGGCAGCCGGCCGGCTCTGAGATCAGGAACGCTAGAGAATACTGCCCCTCCCCCGAGCGTGAGCCCACCACAGCCCCTGTGCAAGACCGGAGAGGTGTTGTGGCCTGCGGACCCTCCCTGGAAAGTTTCTTTTGCCATGCCCCCCCAAGCTGGGAGGGCCCAGAGGCTCACCCCCATTCGTGCGGCTTAGCTTCTGGGCAGACAAGGTGCGGCTTGGGGCGACGGGCGCACTGGTGCGGGCCGTCCACATTCAAACACCGCTCCCTCCTGAGCAGGCATCGAGTTCATCTAACAAGCACCCACTGACATCTAGTGACCAGCAGGATACGGGGGACACTCGTCACAGCCATGACCCCCCGTCACTTGCCTTAACCTCCAGATAGGTGTCCCATGGGCTGAAGAAGCTTGGGGAGGGGTCTCTGGGTCGCTTCTGGAGCCCTGTCTTGGAGAGTCCCGGGGCCCACGGGGCAGGCACCTCCATCCAAGCAGGTGGCCCACGTGTCAGGCACGTGACAAGCTCCCTAGAGGGCCATGTGCACCCCAGCGGCCGCTGCTGCCTGGGAGAGGCGCTTTGGAGCTGTGTCGAGTCCAAAGGGTCATGGATGATGGGGCCCCCATCTCCTACCCAAGAATAAACTTTCTACATGGGCAGTTTTCTGGGCCAGGATGGAGCCACTGCTCCTGGCGTTCAGGACACCGGCCTCCGTCAGCCAGTCCCTGGGAACAGCAGCTCAGGCAAGGATCCTCCCTCGATCCTGGAGCAGCCAGGACAAAGTTGGACAGAGCGAGGCCACTTCACATTCTCCCCAAGCCAGACGGGAAATGCCCGGACCACAGAGTCCCCCGCGGAACCCCCCGCTCCCTCGGCCAGATGAGTGACTTTAGCTCTTCACCAGTCATGGCTTCTCTTGGTGCTGGCCTTCCCCTCCCTCTAGATGAGATTTCCAGAGACTCCCAGTCTCAGCATCTGAGAGCGTCCAGCCTAGACCAAGCCCTCTCCCTTAGCCTCTCCCCACACTGTCGTCCAGGGGCTTCTCTCCGACCCCCTACGGACGGCCCAGAGTCTGTTCTGTGCCTGACCTCACGGCCTGGAGCCACAGACCTAGACGCACATGACAGTGCCTTCCGTGATCTCTGACCGAGGGCCGTGTCAGAGCGCACGACACGGGCCCTTCTGCTATCGGCGTGGCGCGTCTTCAAGAACATCTATGGATATTGAAGGGGATAAAATGCCATCACCGGGGCTTTCGCCTGGCACGTCCCCCCTGGCACTCGACCCTTGGTGTCACAAAAGCTGTACCAGGAAGAGCACCATCGCCCCACAGCTGGGGAGCAGCAGATGCAGCTGCTCCCCCACCCCATGGTGGGCAAGAACGTTCCACGGGGCCCAGCCTTCTGCTCACGAGGCGCCCACGGCTGCTCTCAGGCCACAAAGGGCAGAGCCAAGCTGTTGAGACAGAGGCCGTGTGGCCCACAGCCAAAAATATGTACTGTGTGGTCCTTTCCAGAAAATGTTGGCCAACCCCTGACATACCCCGCCCCCCCCCCACCACAAACAAAGAGGACCAGATCATGTCTTCCAGAAACAAGGCCACCTCTGTGCACTTTACCTACTCCGGTTTTGCAGCCGTACCCAACGGGCCTCCCAAGGCGGAGGGCGTCCCTGGCGAAGGTGGGAAACGGCCAGAGGGACGGTGAGGGACGCGAGAGCTGACGGAACAAGTTGGGGTTCATCCGTTCTGGGGTTTGCTGGCCGCGCTTGGGTGTCAGGACCCGGGGCGGGTGTGGGGGAGACACGGGGGGAGGGAGCGAGCCAGGGGAAGGGCAACGTCGGGCCAAAACCCTTCTCGAAACCTGCACTTGGGAGCTCGGAGTTTAAACCTGGTTTGGGCCGGAAGGAGCGAGTGCAGGTGGGACGGGCCGCCACCTGGCTGTCTTGCTCCCTGCAGCCCCGCCCCCGCCCCGCCGCCGAGCCGCGGACGGGAGGAAAGCAGCACCTTGCACGCGGACGTTGATCACTTCATAGACGCGCTTCACAATGCTGTCCAGCGCCGCGGAGACGTTGGCCACGGGCACCGGCCACGGCAGCCCCAGCAGCAGCTGCGACACCGTGGTCGAGGGGTCCCCGCTGGCCGAGTGCAGGTGGTGGACAGAGGGGTGCAGCGGCTGCAGGGCACTGGTCACCTGTGAAGCCAGAGTCAGAGCGTCACTCGGTGGACGGGCACCCCATCCGACAGATGGGGAGACTGAGGCCCAGAAGGGTAAAGACTAACTGCACACGCACACACACACGCACACACACACACACACACACACACACACACACACACACGCTGCTCTGCAGGAATCACCCTCGGAGGCATTTCTGTCTATCGTGATCCCAGTAGACGTCCTGCAAACCAGGTCCTAAATACACAACACAGTTGTCATGGCTCGAATCGCGTCCCCTTCAAAAAACCCCCGTGTGGAAGTCCGAACCCCAGAACCTCAGAATGTGACCGTATGTGGTCGACTAATGCAGATGCAATTAGTTATGATGAGGGAGTTATGGTGGCCCTTGGTCCCATTCGGCCGGTCACAGAGGGGACACAGAGGGGGCTCTGCAGACCCGGGAGAGAGGGGTCTGAGACAGACCGTGGCCTCACCTCCGTGCCGGCCTCCCGGCCTCCAGAGCCGGCGGGGAGAAGCGTGTGCTGCGTGGCCCCCCCCCGCCCACGGTGCTGTGTCACAGCCGCCCCAGGGGACACAGTGGCCCCGGGACTCCAGTCCCACCGTGCCCCAAATTAGGTACGGAATCAGAGGTAGACAGAAATCGCAGTCCCCAGGCCCCAGGTCAGCGTGGACCCTGGGAAGCCAGGCCATCGGCGGGACCGCCTGGAGGAGCCTTTGCCAACACAGCCCAGGTCCCCGCGGGGACGCAGAGGGACAGTTCAGGGGGCGCTAGAGCCGGGTCCCGGCAGACTGGAAACCCCCTCATGGGGATGGGAGGGGACACAGCTCATAACGGGGGAGGCGGGACCGGGCGCAGGACTCGTGAGAGTCCCTGCATCAGGGAGCCCAGTGCCGGCCGCAGCCGGGAGCCCATGGGAGGCAGGGCCCTGCAGGCGGGAACAGTGCGCCTGGAAGGGCAACACCCACTGTCAGAGAAAAGGGGTGGCTCTCGGGACAGCAGTGCCTCAAACACCAGCAACCACAGCGCACAGCTGCGTCGTCCGCACCACAGCAAGCTCCGTGCGGGTGCTTTTTAAACCTCACAGCCACGGTCTCAGGTGGGATTATGATTATTCCTATTTAGTGGAGGTATCTGAGGCACAGAGAGGTCAAGTAACTCGCCCCGGGTCGCACAGTGTGGAGGACAGTGTTGGGCTTTGCCAGGAAGTCTGGCTTTGGAGCCATGTTTTGAGACAGCCCAGCCCCTCGACAAGCCAACAAGAGACAAACTCACTTCCGGTTGGGACAGGTAAGGAGGTTTCCAGGTGAAGGTGACAGTTTGGAACACCTGTCCAGCCACATTGCTCAAGGACCCGAAACAAGCAGAGTGTGAGCGCCCTCTGCCCTGGGGCCGCCTCTGCCAGCGGGTCTAGACCCCAACGAGGGACTCAGCTCTGAGATGGACACCGCGACTCTCAGCCACAGGTGGGGAACACCGGCGGGCCCCCCCACCCGGAGGGGCGGGACCAAACCATCATGTTCAGGGCTCAGTGCACAAGGCATGGGGGGTGGGAGAGTTCGTGCTCAAAAGTCATTAGACATCTCAAGAGGCAACGGCTGAGCATGAAGCCAAGGGTGGGGCTCTTCTATTCACGGGGTGACTGCACGGGTCACTGGCCCAGGAAGCCGGCGCTGAGCTCAGCCCATCACCTGGGAGAGCCACCCAGTGGCGAGGAGGCCCTGCTGGCGTCAGGACACACGGTCTGTGTCTGCACGGGTGCCTCCTCCAGGAGCCGTGTTGCCCCCCGGGGGACAGGCAGCCACATCTAGACATTTTGGCTGTCACAGCCAGCCGTGTTTCTGGCTTCTTGTGCGCAGAGGCCGTGATTCTGTTGACAATGGCTGGAAGCCCCACAGTGAAAAGTCAACCGACCCCAAACTTCGATAGCGCCCAAGTGGGAGCGCCCAAGTGGGAGCGTCCAGCACTTCCCCGGATGCCTTCCCTGATGCGAAGCCAAGGGTGGAAGCTAGAGCCTCACGGAGCTCGAGTGAGGGCCGTGAGGGTCGGCTCCGGGGCCCAGGCTGTCTACACTGCAGCACCCTTGTAGCTAAGTAACAGACCAGCAATGATTAAGGGCTCCATCTCTGCACGCTGAGGGGGTAGCTTCCAAACGATGCCCACTGCACTGCCCACAGTTCATCCCTCTTCAAAGCTGCTCTTGTTCAATTAATTCGACTAAGAATTCACATTTGGTCCCCGCGGTCCCCTGCGGGACCCTCCTCGCCCCTCGGTTCCCACCCAGTGCCTCCACCAGCGTCGGCCCCGGGCAGCCTGCCCTGGAAGGGAGCCCCGGCCAGGCTCTCTGTGCCCGCACCTACCATGGAGTACAGAAGCCGCATGTGATTCAGCAGCCTGGGGTCTACCTCCCCCAGTTCCTTGAAGGCCATTTTCACCAGGACGGTCACTTCGTACCAGAAGGTCACCGGGTCCCTCTCTGGAGCTGCGCGAGGACATGTGTCAGTGAGCCGCAGGCCTGGGATGGGCTGGGTCCAGCAGAGCCCCGGAGAAAGAAATCTGCCACCAGGGACAGCGTGGGCCCCTGCCCCACCCACTACGCTCACTTCTCTTATGTTATATGTAATCCTGCATATACTATAGAGTATATTACTATATACAACGTGCACTGGATAAAGCTGTATTACATATAATATATAACCTCATGTATACAGTGTAGTAGTATAATTGATACATACTGATAATCGTTTACATTATGTATCCTATGACTTCATACCACACGAATATAGTATATACTCTACTGATACTACATTGTGACATACATTGCATATGACTCCTATACACTATTTATATATATTTCCCTAGTTCTGAACCTTGACCAGCCTGTTCCCCTGGGGGCAGCCTACGGTCAAGAGCAGAGCTTTCCAGACCCGATAGGTGTGTCCTGAAGGCCAGGCCACACATGCACCTAACCAGTGCTCTGACAATGTCCTCAGTCCCCATGGTGCTACGGGAGCCGCCCGCCACCAGCTTCAGGTCTCCGCACTGTGACACAGCCCAGCTACCCGCAAGCACCACCCCAACCCCCTCCCACCCAGGGCTTTCCTGGGCCACACTCTGGAGATCGGGGTCACTGCCCCTCCGGGAATCCGCCCCGGGGCACCTGTGAGCTCTCCTCTCCTGAGATTTCAGCAGCCAGATTTGGACAAAGACAATGCCCAGGAGTGGAATGTGCCCCAGGCACGTGGCCACAGGCTCTCGGTGAAACCGGAGCTGCGGCTTCTAGAAACCCACGCCGCCCAAGCGTCCCCCTGCCCGGAGCTTCGACCCTACCTCGGGGAGCGGGAGCCACGCAGTGGGGGCCCTGGGAGGAGAGGCAGCACTTCTGGAGCCCAGGGCAGTCTGTGTCGAGTGTGCACGGGGAGGCAGGTGCTTCCGGCCCCACCGCCGGGCAGGCCCCGGGCCTCGAGGCAAACTCCTTGGACCGATTCAGGGCTGGAGGGAAAGAGATCGGCAGTCAGTGGTGTCGGCAGCAGGCACTGCATCGGGCATTCCCGGCACTGGATGCCACCCATGGTTCCCAGGGACACGCAGTGTGACCTGCTCGAGCGCCGTGTCCCGGGCTGGACAGGCCTCACCACATCCCACAGAGCCACCACCGAGGGCTGCTTGCTCTGACTTTGACAAAGTCTCACCAATCATTCCCAGAAGGAGACGGTGTCAGCGGCCATCCGGGGTGTCTCTGTCCTTCTAGGCCAAGTGCAGAGGCTCCCCTGCCCCTCTAGAGGCCCCCTTGCTGTGCTGCATCCCAGCAGCTCACTCACCCACTCAATGTTTATTAAGCAACTGCTATATACTAGGCATGTCAGTATGCACATTGACCTATAGAAACTCAGCCCAGGAGTAGAGGAGACACGCTGCGCTTTTGAAGATTGAGACCTGGTGAAACTACCGGAGAATCTGTGGGCTCAAGGGAACTGACCAGGAGTCAAGGTGCTGGTGCTTGGGCTGATAGAAAGTTCAAGGGCAGGGAGAGGAGCCTGACCCCAGGGGAGCCAGGGCGCTGCCCTCAAGGGAGGCGCTGTGCTGGGGACACTCCCGTGGCGGCACCCCCCACAGGCCGCAGGGCTGCACGCCTGAGGGACAGCTGGGCTCGGGCCAGCGGGGGACGAAGGGGGCCCAGTAGTTGAGAGATCAAGGAGGCTGGGGCAACAGGGAGGGGCCCAGGGAAGGTGCGACCCAGCGCAGGTGTCCGAAGAGCCTGTGATCACAGCCCTCCTGTCGCCCACCCCGAGGGGTGAGGGCTCCAGCCACCCTGGTGTCACACAAACCCACCTGTCTCTGCCCAGATTCACCTAACGCCCTGCACCGTACCAGGTCTTTGGAAGTGCAGTTCCCGGCGCACCAGACCCCAAGGAAAGCAGAAAAGGCCAGCAGGTAACCATGCTCTGCAAAGGGGAAGGTTCGCCCCTGGGAGACGTGGGGGGGTCATATGTGGAAGGGAAGCCAGAGGGGTCAAGGTCCCAAGGACAGCCCTCAGATTCCCCCGTGGTCTCTGCAGAATGTTCCACACACAGAAAGAAGGTGGCGGCCCCTCCTTGCGTGGGAGCGCGTCACCCAGGGCAGCTGTGATCTAAACCCCTGGAGACATTGCTTCGTTGGGTCTGGCTTTGGAGAGAAGGAGAGTGGGGCGTGCGGTGCGGCCTGTGGTCCTCACTGCTGTAGAAATACCAGCATCCCAGTAGGGCCGCTATTCAAGGACCTCAAGTTCATTGCTTTCGCTCCCATCGTAAAAACTAATGCTCTCAAGGCTAAGGAGACATGAGATTAAATGTAACATGGGCTCCTGGGACAGAAAAAAATGACATTAGGTTAAAAAGCAAAACCTGGGGCGCCTGGGGGCTCAGTCGGTTAAGCATCCAACTTCGGCTCAGGTCATGATCTTGCGGTTCGTGAGTTCGAGCCCCGCATCAGGCTCTGTGCTGACAGCTCAGAGTCTGGAAGTTGCTTCAGATCCTGTGTCGCCCTCTCTCTCTCTCTCTTTGCCCCTCCCTGGCTTGTGCTGTCTGTCTCTTTCTCTCCCAAAAATAAATAACATTACAACAATTTTTTTAAAGCAAAATCCAAATAGAGTGTGAGTTTGAACTAACAGCGATTAGTTCAATGTCGATTCCTCCGCTGGGACAAATGCACCATGGTAACGGAAGACGCTACCATCAGCGAAGCCGGGGAGACGGTATGGGGTCTGTGCCCTGTCTTCCATCTCTCTGTAAATCTGCAACTATGCTACACTAAGAGGCTTGTTTAAATGGAAGGACAATGGGGGCCCCCAAGAAAAACTGGCTTCCAAAAATGGCTGCCTGATCTCAATAGAAGTGATTTCAAGTTGAAGTTCATCTCAGACGGGACGCTGCTGGCGCTCCCCGTCCGTCCTCAGAGCCGGACCGCTTACTGAGAGCCCAGGAGAACAGTCAACAATTCCAACTTGGTGCAAAGCCAAAAATCTGCTTCTCCTTCCACTAACTCAACACAAACAATGGAACAGGGCTGCCCAGTGCCTGGCAACCCAGGGTTAGTCAGCTCAGCGAGGCAGCCGGAGCTTTCCATCCACACTGAAGTTCCCCCCAGGGCTGGGAGTCCGACCGGCTCCGGAATAGATGTCCCGCCCGGCCTCCTTGCTCAGAGACCTCCTGCCCCAAAGGGGTCCTTCCTGGCCATCAGCATGGGGAGGCTACTGGCCCCTCGGGGTCCTGGGACTTCCCATGAGCCTGCGGGAACCGAGACCGTGTCCGCAGTTGGCGGGCATCGGCGGAGACGCTCCCAGGAATTCATCATGAGTGAATCATGCAGCCGTACCCGGCAGTGTCTCTACCATATGATACTCATCACGGCGCTCTTTATAATGAGGAGTTGGAGACGAGACTGTAAGCGGTAGGGGCTTGCTTAGTAAATGCTGATACATCCGTCCACATGAGGCCATGCCACGTGGCCATTAAATCATGCTGAGCGTAGCATCTATTGACAGAACAGGCGCTCCAGATACATTGCTAAGTGGTAAGAGCGCGGTAGGAAAAATCTCAGCCAGGGTGGCCATGCTTTTCTAGAAGGCCTGCCCTGAATGAAGGCTCCAAGAGGATATTGACAGTGGCCGTCTGTGAGCCCTGGGTGTACGCTAATTTCTCTTCCTTCTTTCCTGTTCCCAGATCGTCTGCATGGCTCTTGCATTCGCCATCGTCATTGTATTAACAATTACCTGTAAGTAACGTATGACGGATTGTTGCTTCTCCAGTGCCGGACTTAAAGAAATAACGGAACAAGTCATCTAGACTGAAGGGAACACAGCCTGGGCGCTTATAATGGCCTTCCTTTCCAGACGGCCGGTGGCCGAGTAAGAGGGGACAGAAGGCAGGTCTGAGGTTTCACTGCTGCCTGGGGGGTAGGACTCCCAGCTCTTTGCAAAGACACAAGTCTTCCCCCCACACACACTCGGAGGAGGTACCTTGTGCCCTCCAGGCTGCTCCCCCGTGGCTACCACAGGCTTGTGCAAGAGCCAGCCTGTCACCAGGCATCTCTGAACCAGCTTCGATCCAAGGAGCCGAGCAAGCGTTGAGAAGTGGTTGCCGCCACAGGCAGCCGCCGGGTTGCCCCAGGCCTGGCCCCACCCCTTCCTGGGGAAGAGGCCCGCGCTCAGTGCCCGGCCCCTGCACCTGCCACCTTGGCTCTCCGCCCTCCCCACCACGGCCCCTTCCTCAAATCTAACGGCGGCTGGGGAGCCCCAGGCCCGAGTCCACGCCACCTCCGTCAAGTCACCTGCCTCCCGTGCCTGCGCCTCCATCTACGTAAAGGCGATGCTCCTGGCCACCGGTGACCAGCCTGTGCCCGCCTGGCCTGTCCTAAAGGACATACTCAGTGAAGACCCCTTTCCCTCCCCTTCTCCTTCCTTGCAGGCTCCTGTCGGCCTCCTCTCCACGCTGCTGCTGGAATGACCTTCGAAGGCCCAGGGGGACCCCAACCGCACTCAGCCACCTCTGAGGGGCCTCCACCCTCCGGGGGGTCCTGGAGGCTCCCAGAGCCTGGCAGGCTAAGACCGAAGGCAGGAATGTTTGCAGCCTGGGAAACGGCCGGTTCAGAAGCAGCAAAGCAGACCAGGAAAACCGGGCCCCCTTTGGAAGGTCAAGGCTGGACTCCGCCGGCCCTTGCCTGTGGATCAACATGTTCCTCGCTCTCTAAATGTTTCATGGGAAGTAGTGAGACCGCCCCCTTCCGGTGATGTGCCCCCCCCCGCCCCCGACACGCCCCTCGCACCTGCCTGCACGTCCCTACCCTGATAGTGCTGCTCCCTCTGATCAGCCAGGAGTGTGCTTTGTCCCTGCTTTAGAAACTGCGCGTCCCCTTCCCCTGCACCCTTGAAATGTGTGGATAAGATTCTCAGTAAAAGCTGGAGAAGAGCTTGGCTGGGGCCGTCCCCACTGGAGTTCCGGCCCCCTCGCCCTGTCCTGTCTCTGACTCAGGGGTCTGGAGCGCTCTGTCAGCCGCCGCCCCAGGGTTTGCTGGTCAACCTCGTCTCATCCCAGACTGTCCCCCGCCACAGCCTCACCTCCCTACACCAGCCACACCATTACCTCCAGCTCCCCAGAGAGCCCTGCCCGTGGGACTCTCTAACTAGAATGTTCTGGCCCTCTCCACACCTGGTGAGCTCCTAATTAAAGGCTCCAAGACTCCAAAAGTGGGGTTGATGTCCCACGAGAGGCATTTCCGGGGGGGGGGGCTGGCTTGTTGAAGGCAAGCAAGATGAACAGCAGGTGGCAGGGAGGGGACGCCGGCCCTCCCTGTCCTAGCAGGGCAGCAGCTGCACAGAACACCACCAGTCAGTGGGAGGGGGCTGGTGGGGCTGAGGCTCTCGGGGGGCTCCTCTGGCTCCCTGGACAGGTGACCTCACTAGTCGAGTGATCTTACAACAGCAAGCAGGTGGGAAGAGTGTGACCTTCACCTGCCACCTAACCAGGTCCCGACCCTCTGTGCCAAGGTGCCAACACTGGGTCCCCACCCCCACCCCCAGGGAGAGAGCTGCTCCCCGCAGAGCTCCCTTCGGGCACGTGGCCCTTGGAGACACGGAGAGCGGGAAAGGGGCCGGTGTCTGCACAGGAAGGGGCTCCTCAGATCCAGCCCCTGGTTTATATTGGTGGCAGCCTTGCCTGTGAGGTCGCTTCGGGCCACCTGAGAGCGGCATGCTCGCAATGACTCAGGGAGCCAAGCCCATGCAGCGTTCTGGAAGGGCTGCACCAACCATGCCCCACAGCCCCTGTGAGGGGAGGGGCTGGCGCCCCCGGGTGCAGCGTCCAGCCCCCAGCCCCCTGCCGTGCTGGCCATGGGCCCCCAGGGGTGGTCACGTGGGATGCCCCTCCCAGACCCCCGGAGTGCTGCCGTGTGCACGCAGGAGGCTGCAGTCCTCATATCTCAGGGTGGCCCCCCAACACTCACTACAGCCACATCCTTCCTACTTCCTCTCTCTGACTGGGTGGGGCGGGGAGGCCTTGTGAGGCTCAGAAACTCATTTAGATCCGGTAATTACTCAAATGTAGCAGCCACCACCACCCACACGCACACGCCTGCATCCTTTCCCCTGGAAGAGGTCTTCCGGAACGTTCTGTCCATGTCAAGAGGACTCAGACACTGGCAGGGCACAGCCGCACTGCTCACCCTGGTAACTGCCCCAATCATCTTCCAAAGGCCCTGAGGAAGGAGGAGGACTTGGGGGCCCCGGGTGGTGTGGGTGGGGGCGAGGGGACTTTTCTGTCTCACACATGGGGGCTCAGATTAGAATTTCAGTTGAAGAAAGCATTCCACTACAACTTTTAAAAAGAGAAGATTGCTCTCTCTCTCAAAAACAAAATTTTTTAAAAAGTGGGGGAGGGGCGCCTGGGCAGCTCAGTTGGTTAAGCTTCCGACTTCAGCTCAGGTCATGATCTCGCGGTCAGTGGGTTCGAGCCCCGCATCGGGCTGTGTGCAGACAGCTCAGAGCCTGGAGCTGCTTCAGATTCTGTGTCTCCCTCTCTCTCTGACCCTCCCCCACTCATGCTCTGTCTCTATCTCTCTCTATCTCAAAAATAAATAAACATGAAAAAATTTTTGAAAAGCTTGGTTGTCAGTATAGAAGAGATTTGTAGGGATGGTTCTCAAACTCAGCTATGTGTTCAAAGCTTGAGTGCTTTAAAAAGAAATCCCAACGTCCCAGCAATGCCCCAGCCGGACTCTGTAACAGTCTCTGAGGACGGGACCCAGCCATTGGCGTTTCTAAAGCTGCCCAAGGGCCTTCAACATACAGCGGGACTGAGAGCCAGTGCGCCAAAGCAGAGGGTCTCTAATTGGGGTCCCCAGGGAGCATCGGCACCACCTGGGAACTTGTACTTCACCCCGACACACTGGTTCAAAATCTGGGGGAGGACAAGCCCTCTGGACAATCCTGATGCACGCTCCGGCTTGGGGACCATAGTTCCAGAAGGACCCTGTAAGTTCAGGGCTGATGGTGTGCACAGTGCCCGTCCCGGGTCTCATCAGGAGTCGCCCGCCCCCCTCCCACGCTGTTCCCCTCCACCCACCCAGCCATCCTGGACTCACGCAGGACGCAGTAGAGGCCCAGCTGCTCATAACCCCGACAGCAGTCGGTCACGTTCCTGGGCTCCGGGACGTCCACGGCCAGGTAGTGAGTTCTGTACACGGTCTTGGGGCACCTCCTCCACGGGACCCACCCGCCGCAGGGAGCGTAGGTCACGTGCGATGTGTGCACAGCCTCCACCTTCTGGACGTTTCGAGTCATGCTGTAGTTGCACAGCTGGAAACTCAGCAAGGAAAGTCCGTTTTCTACGGGGGGCGGGGGTGGGGGGCAGGGATGGAGGAGACAACAGAGAAGAAAACGCCAGAATCAAATCCCTAGGTTCTGGACACACCCTCCGCTTCTGCAAGAGCCAGGGAAACAAGACCTCGGCCCCCGCAGAGCCCCGGAGGCTGCCCGCCAGCCCAGCCTGGCAGTCATGTGAACCGGGAGGAATGAAGCATAAGGGTGGGCAGGGGGGTCTGCACGCTCAGAAGTCCCCTCGAGGAGCCCGGAGATGCCCCCAGGTCTGATCCATGTTTCCTGCAGCCCAGGGGCTGACGACACACGGAAGACGTGGAGTAAATATGCACAGAGGGCCACTCCGCGCCGGGCTCAGATGGCAATGCGGTGAGAATGGGGCTGACGGGTAAATAGACGATGCTTCAAGCACATGTGAGAAGTTCACCGGTGGCAAATTAGCTCAGTCCCACGAGGACTGCTGTCATCGGAGGTGAGAACACAGTCCCCCACCCAGGGTGACATCCATCTGCCGCGTGGGTCTCTGTGTTTCTCGCCTGGAGTCCCCTGGCTGTGCATAGACCCTCACGGCCCCCATCCCTCCATCAGCACGATCATGGCCTTCTCAAGACCTTCAGGCACCCCCACCTTCCCCAGCCTGGGCCATGGGGTGTCCCACGTGCCCACGGAGCCTCTGTGGTGGCAGGATTTGCTATGGGCTGAATTGCATCCCCATCCACCCTTCCAAAAATTCATGTGCTGAAGTTCCAGAAATAGGTTTGGGCAGATATATTTAGTTAAGAGGAGATTATACTGCAGTAGGGTGGCCCCAATCCATTGTGACGGGGGTCCTCACAAAAGAGGAAATGTGGACACAGAGACAGACACGCACGCAGGGGGAGGGTGCCAGGTGGGGGTGCAGGCTGAGATCCGAGTGATCCCTATACCGAGCACGCGGTGCCGGGGCCTCCAGCAAACCCTGGGAGCCGGAGGAGGGGAGGGAACAGATTCCCCGTCACCGCCTCGGGAGAAACCAGCCCTGCTCACGCCTTGATGTCCGACTCCTGGCCTCCACAGCAGGGAGGGAATCAATCACTGCTGTGTGAGACTCTGCTGGGGCGCTTTGTCGGGCAGCCCCAGGGGGGTAGCGCCTGGCAGCCAGCCTGGGGCTCTGCACTCTGGAGCTGGGCTTCTGGGAGCAGCTTCGAGATGGCAGCAGATAGAATCTGCATCAGCAACACGAGGACAGCGCCCAGAAGACGCCCTCCTTTGGCCTCACAGCATCCCACGGGCGTGCAGAAAGCAAGCTCCGGGGCTGCTGGCCCCCGGGGAGGAACGGGGCCAGGCCAGCCGTCCAGCTCAGGCTGATGAGCGAGCCTGCAGCCTGACTCTGGGCAGAACACGGTCTGAATCCCAGCGTCCAGGGTGAGCCGGCTCCGAAACCACATGAGCCGAGCGGCACTGCGGGTCTCAGGGCCCCTGGGAAAGGACACTGCCTGCTGCCGCTCCTCCCCGAAGGGAAGGGTTACAGCGCACTTTGGAGAGGAAGGGGGAGGCCCCCATACCTGGGGTTGGGCAGCCGAAACCAGCTTCCCGGGCCAGGTGACGTCCCTGAGCTTGGATGCCACTTGGATGAGGGACTGGAGAAGTGGCCACTCACCGAGTGACAGTGCCAAGCAGGCTTCCTGCTCCGAGAATTTGGCAAGGTGACTCTAGATTTTGTTTTGCATCTTAAACCTAAGAGGAGATGCCAACCACTAACGAAGGTAACATGTCCCCAGCCTCTGGACAGCCACTGTCCCCATCTGATCGTGACAAGGTCCCAGCTGAGCTTCTGCAGAGCCTTCCTGCATGCGACAGTGTAAGCACAGGCGTGCGCGCGCACACACACACACACACACACACACACACTGCCCCCGAAAGTGCATTTGGGAATCTCTTTGCTGTTTTGTTCTTTGCCTGTTCCCAGAGGCCACCAGGTCCTCAAGCAGAGCCCAGAGGAGATGACCTGGAGCAAACCCCCCTGATCTACAAATTCTCCCAGGAGCCTCCGGCGTGGGAGTCCGCAGTCCCGGGTTCTAGTTTCAGAGGCGGGAAATCTTATCGCTGCCGAGTGAGTGTCGTCCTGAGGTCCGAAAATCCCCATTCGCACCTGCTTCCCTGCATACCAGCCATGTGGCTCTGAGCTCATTCCACTCCCTCCCAGTGGCCCCTGCCCATCGTCCGCCAAATACTAACTGCACCCCCAGAAGTGAGTAAGCGGAACTTCGCCTGTAACACCTGGCACATGAGGGGAGGTGACGGAGAGGACCTGATGTGCCACTGAGCCTGTGCCTCCTACCCCCCCCACCCCGGGGTCCCCGCAGGCACAGTGGGGGAGGGGTCCGTGAAGCCCCTCCTGACATCTCCAGCTTCTCCAGCCCCCCGTTCTTTCCCCGACTGAGCTGTAGGCTTCACACGCTACTGTTCTGCAGGGAAAGTCAGGGAAAGAAATCGCAAACCAAATCCTGCACGTGGCTGGACAAACTTTAAACCAGTGCTGACACCACAGTTGATTGTGGATCTGTTTGAAGTCCCAGCTGAGTAAGACAGATTTTCTAAAGGAAATGATTTCAAAGGTTGGCAATCCCAATGCTCCAAAATCCGGGGCTTCAGAAACCTGATCTGCCTCGAGCAGGAACGTGTGCCTGGCAAAGGCTTTGGGCAGGTGCCCTCACTGGCTTTCTCGCTGGCCTGCCGGACACTTGTCACCCTTGTGCACCGAGGGGGAAACTCGGGCTGGCAGAGCCCAGATGGAGGGACCTGGCGGTGAGAGCCCACTTCTCAAGCCCGAGCCTGGCTGCCAGGGGAAGAAGATTCGAGCCAGGGCCCGTGGCAAAGGCTGCCCTGGTGGAAATCCAGCTCACTGCCAGCTGGGCTGGGCTTCGGTGTGTCCTGACCACTCTGGGTCTCCCTCTGTTTACCTGACAGTAAGGACTCCAACCCCCCAAGGCTCGGGAGACTTCGATTCCGAGTCTCCAGGAACACACCCGTCAGGGTGGCCTACGGACCTGCGTGTCGTCTCCATCTGCAGAAATGCTCCGTCCCCAGACCCGCTGCCTCAAATCTGCATTTGAACACCACCAACCCCCGGCTGCCTCAGGGGCACACACACACAGCCCCTTTTGTGGTCTGTGTTTGGCAAGACGGAATAGAAGGCACCTCTCAAAGCGGGTGCATCTTTGAGGGGCTGCCACCATCCTTCGGGAGACCCACCTCTGGGAGCCGCCACCCCCCAGCCACCCCCATGCCGAGCCCGGAGCCCTCACCTGTGAAGCCGCTGGCCTGGGTCGGGCCCACTGCGCTGAGCAGAGCCAGCAGGGCCAGCCCCACGGTCCTGAGCATGTCTCCTGAGCAGTCACACAAAGGGGTCCGGCCTCCGGGGCCTGGAGAAAGGGCCCTTCTGTTCCCAGTGCTGCTGGCGGTGGCGATGGCCTCAGAGACTGTGCTCCGAGGGAACAGTCCCTTATGCCTGCTCGTTCACACCTGCACCGGCTCGGCCGTGTCCCTGGGGAGCCCGCGTGGCACGGCCCATCCTCGCTGCAGCCAGATAGCATCTTTCGGGAAAGGTGAGCACCCAACCCCCAGGCGGCATCGCTAGGTCCCATCTCGTTGTTACGCAGAAAACACATTTCAGACCCAAATCTGACTCCCTCCATCGGGCTCAGCGTATTCTCTTACCTTATCGTCGCACGCCGGCGGGAGAAAAGAGCGTCAAATCAAAGTGGCACATCAGGTCAGAAAAGCCTCCCTCACACAGTCGGGCAATGCAGATCAAAGCCCCAGACCTGTCCAAACGCCGTGACCCAGCGACCTCTTCTGAGGGTCGATCCGAGGGCCCGGAAGCGGCCGTCTCAGACGTGGGTCCCTGGCCAACATTGAACGTGGAAAAGCATCGAAGTGGGCCACCGCGGAGAATGGGAACGTGCGTTACTACCGAGCGCCCAGTCGCGACATCACACAGACCGGGGCAGCTCGCCCTGATGGTGGAGGAAGTCACATCACAACGTCCCCCCCGCCCCGTCCATCTCCGTGAGGCGACAGTTCCGTACGCTTCTGTGAACACAGTGCAATGCACAGCGAGCCACGGGGATGAAGGAAAAACGCAGCGGCTGCTGGGGCGGTTTTGTTTCCGTGGCCGCCATGCCCAGCGGGTGCACCTGGTATGTAAATTTCATCCCAGATACTTCCTGTGGGCGGTGCCTTCCCCGTCGTCCGTCGGGGTGTCTTCCGCCGCTCGGTGGGCACTGAGGCTGGAGCGCATTAACGTCAGGAGAAGATCTCGCTGGTTCTGCCGAGAGGAACCTCAGAGAAGGCAACCCTGGGCTGTAGGGGTGAGACGTCTTATTCCCTCGTGCTCTTGCTGCAGAGCAGGCCTTCCAGAAAGGGGCCTTCCAGCCTGACTCCCACAGCACCGTTGCCATGCCTTCTATCCTCGGTAGATTAACCGCTACGGTGATTAACGGCGGCATTCGCGTGGTTAGTGGTGAAAGGACAGATTCCAGGACAAGAAAACAACAACAGCAAAAGGGATCTGGAGACCATCACGCAGTGGGGGGGGGGGGGGGGTGGGTTGTGTGTGCTCAGCACGCGGGTCTTGGAAGGCAGTGCCCACTGCAGAAAGCCAGGAGTCACCAATGACTCAGAAACTGTGCTGGCATTTCACAAAAACAAAAGTTTCAATACAGAAAGAATACATTTTTTAATTTAAAAATTTTTTAATGTTTATTTTTTTAATTTTTAAAAATGTTTTATTTCTTTCTGAGAGAGAGACAGAGCATGAGCGGGGGAGGGGCAGAGAGAGAGGGAGACACAGAATCGGAAGCAGCTCCAGGCTCTGAGCTGTCAGCACAGAGCCCCATGCGGGGCTTGAACTCACAGTGAGATCATGACCTGAGCCGAAGTCGGACACTCAACCGACTGAGCCACCCAGGCGTCCCAGAAAAGAGTACATTTTAAAGCTCTAATGTAATAGTCAAGAAAAGGGAATTTAATCGGCACTAACAATAAATAGAAAAAGTACTGTAATTTTGATAAACCTGAACACTTAAAAATATGAGATGAATCTGTATCGAATATTCTGTTATTTCTTAGAGCTTCTGCTACTGTAACGTATGGGTGCTTCTGTAAAACATGGAGGTGCGATCGCAGATAGTCTTACTCTCTAAAACCTGACTGTGGTCCTGTGCGCTGACTTCTCTCATCTTCAGAACTACTCGGGGAAGTTGATCCCTTGCTCCCATTGCACAGATAAAGAAACTGAGGATCGGAGGGGCCACACAGCTGGTGACTGGGAGATTCAACCCTGAAGCCCAAGTTCTTCGCACACCACTCCCTGTCTGGCCGACGAAGAGAACACCCGACCAGAGGCCCCCAGAGAGCAGAGCAAGGTCAAGACATTTTTCCAGCTGAGCACCTCATGCTAATTCAGAATAGTCTATGATGCGTTGTCATAACATGCTTTCCCCTTATACTAAAACTCATCAGATTCTACGAAAGGCTCAGACGTGACCATCTGGCCCCAGCTTGGTCTTCCCTCAGCCTCCTCCCCTTACAAGCACCAGGAGAAACCGATGCGCGCCGTTGTCACTCCGTCCCCAGTGAGGTATTTCCTTCCAGCGATTATTTATGCATACTTTTCTGCAGGCGGCCACAGGCTTTTTCCACGTTTTCCTTGTCCATGTAAATGCTCTGGGGAGAAAACGGCCCTGCGCTGTAACGTGGCGGGGAGCGGGACGTCTCCAGGATGCCGCGTGCGTCACTTCAAGAAGCGTCCGGTCACATGTCTGTCCAGCTAAGACCCCCCCCCAGGCTCCCTGTCCCCAGGCGGGGCCTCAGTGAGGAAAATCCCAGCATCTTGCCCAGTGCAGTGTCCAAGAACTAGGGATCTAAGGGGGTGGCTAGTGCGCTGTGACCCTCATTCACACAAGCACACGCACACACACACACACTCATCCACGTGTGCGGACAGACACATTCACACTCACAGGGATGTGTTCCCACTCACTCACGGGCACACACACCCATGCTCACATGTGCACACTTGCTCACACATCCACACCTGCTCACACTCGGGAGTGTGTGTATACTACAGGTGCTCCCGTGCTTGCACACTCACACTCTTGTCTGTGTGTGTGCACAGTCACAGGTGCTTGCATGCACATACTCTAATGTGTGCGGGTGTAGCTATGCCCCTGCTTGCATGCTCACACACTCGCGTGTGCACACGCGCGTGCTCACGCTCACACACGGGATGCGGATGTGCTGTCTGTCCCTGGAACGTGTCTCCAAGGATGTGAACAGCTCGCACACTTGTGTGTCCACGTGCGCGTGCCCACACTCACACACACGGGATGTGGATGTGCTGCCTGTCCCTGGAATGTATCTTCAAGGATGTGAACAGCTCACACACTCATGTATGCACGTGCGCGTGCCCACACTCACACAAACGGGATGTGGATGTGCTGCCTGTCCCTGGAACGTGTCTCCAAGGATGTGAACAGCTCGCACACTCGTGTGTGCACACGCGCATGCTCACACACACGGGATGCGGGTGTGCGGCCTGTCGCTGCCCGGCCCGGGCACTGCCGGCCTTCCCGGGCACAGGAAGAGGGTGAAGGGGCCTCGGCACCAGCTTGTCATCTCGGGCTCTGAGGTCGGCCGTCCTGGGAACCACAGCCGCCGCCACTAAATCACCACGTCGTTACCCTGCGAGCCGAACCGCGTGCCCCCAGCACTGTCCTGGGACAGCGACCGAGGCCCCGGGGACGGTTGTGAGTGGCCCTGGTCAGGGATGACACCGTGCCCGTCCTGGAATCCTGCTCAACACGCAGCCTGGACCACGACCCCCCAGCAGGTGGAAGGGGCCGGGAGGGGGGGCTGTGCGCCTCACCTGGTCCCGGGGGGGGCGGGGACAGCAGTGCGGGGAGAGGCACAGGCTGCAGGGATGTCCTGCGGGCGTGGGGACCCGCCGGGGGGCCTCCACCCGGGGGCCCGGCTGCAGGGGCAGGTCCCTGTGGGAACTGGGGGCTCCGGGCAGGGGAGGTGTGGGGTCTGCTCTGTTCCCTGACGACTGACCAGGGGGCCTTCGTCTCCAAGGGGAGCTGGTCAGGGCTTCCTCCAGGGACAACGGGCAGTAGAGCTCAGTGAGGCTGTAAAAAGGTCAGGTTCAGGGGCGCCCGGGGGGCTCAGTCGGTTAAGCATCTGACTTCGGCTCAGGTCATGATCTCGCGGTGTGTGGGTTCGAGCCCCGCGTCGGGCTCTGTGCTGACGGCTCACAGCCTGGAGCTGCTTCACACTCTGTGTCTCCCTCTCTCTCTGACCCTCCCCTGCTCACACTGTCTCTCTCTCTCAGAAATAAAACATTAAAAAAATTTTTTTTAAAAAGGTCGGGTTCAGAGGTTCGGATCCAACCGAGGCTGCGCTGCCTAGACTGGGGCGTGGCGTCCCCGGGGGGCCCTCCTGATTACCCCAGTCCTCCAGGCGACGGCCGCGCGGGTCTCCCAAGAGTCGCCGGGGCGCCTGGGTTTGGCGTGGCCGTTCGCCCTTGTCCCACAGGCGTCTACACACAAACACGCACGTTTTTATCCTTGTCTTCCTTCCGTGCTTAGCGCCGCAAACCCCTTCTCTCACACCCTCCTTGGGATCGCGCAGGCCGGAAGGGAGGGAAGAGCACAGCAGCGGCCGGGGTCTCAGCCCCCAGGACACGCGCTCCTGCAACTTCCAACCAGCGCCGGCCTCGGGCCGCTGGGGGGCAGGGCTGCGAGGGCCCAGGCGTCCGCCGTCCGCCGAGCACGGAAGCCTGGGAAGGCCCACGGCCGCGCACGTCCCAGCTGGGCTTCCTGCCTGTGCCACTTGCCGGGGTGCCGAGGGAGGCCAGACGTCCTGGGCCCGTCCTTGTGTTCCCATCACTGCGCCTCTCTGTGCCTCAGTTTCCCCATCTGCAGAATGGGAATAACTGTGCCTTCGGATTTAGTAGTGCGGTAATGCCTCCTGGTTTTCTGACAACCGATTTTTCGTGTGTGGAAAAACGAGGTATCGAAAAGCCTCCTAGAACCCCGGTCTGATTCTGAGCCTGTGAGACCCAGGAGAGGCAAGGCTGGAGTTTCAGTCTGAGGCCCTGCAGGCTCCAGACCCAGGAAAAGTTGACGCTTCAGTTTGAGTCCAAAGGCAGGACTTCAGTCCAAATGCAGTCAGGCAGGAGGATCAGGCTTCGTCTTGTTGAAACCTTCAACTGATTGGTTGCGGCCCACCCCTACCGGGGACGGCTGTCTTTACTCAGTCTACTGATTCAAGTGTTAATCTCGTCCAAAGCACCCTCACAGACACACCCAACATAATGCGTGGCCAAATATCTAGGCACCATGACCGAGGCAGTCGACACATACAGTGACCATCCCACGCACCTGTTTGCATTTCTTAATTTTTAGCTCTGAGCGGTCGGCAGAAACGTTCAGAAAACAGGTTGCAGAGTCAATAAAATGAAAGCCAACGTGAGCTATGGCTCAGGGGTCTTTTCTGAACCAAGAATTGTTAGAAAAAAATACTTGATGAGCATAAATGTCCTCAGGGCAGTTGAAAGCACACGCTGGAAATCTAGAAGGTCCCCCATGGGCCCGCCCCCACGTGGCCGCGGCCCCAAACGGGCCGGGGGGCTGCCTCTCCCAAGCCCGCCAGCTTCCTGTCCCTGCTGCTGGCCCCCACACTGGGGCGCCTCCGGGGACAGCAAGGTACAGGGTCACGGTTCTAGCAATGACTCTGATGCGCATAAGCATGAACACCACCACTGATCCGAGCTGTAACATTACAGAAAGGGAAACAGGTGCGTGTCGGTCCCTTTCTTAGAGACACGACTTCTGATCGGCTCTGTGCGCGACTTTGGTCAAGGCTGCTGGTGTCCCGGCAGCGATGGCTGGTCTGGAAAGCAGTGCTTGTGGGGGAAGAAGCTGTGAGAAGGCCTGGGGGTGTGGTGCCTCCCTCGCAGCCCCCCACCCCCGCACACCTACACCCAGAGAGAAGGAGAAAGGAGGAGGGAAGGACAGCCACACGGCTCCACGCACTGAGGAGAACACGCTGCTCAGAACGCCAGTCCTGCTGGTCAGGATGCGCACTTTATGTTCCAGCTGGAATGAAGCCATGCTCTCCTTACGGTGGTTTTTGGAAGATGCCTGCGGCCCCACGTAGCTCCGGCGCCGCAGGCACACACGGGGAGGTAGGCGAGGGTGCTGCGTCCGCACAGCGCGTCCCGGTCAGCGACGCAGAGCGACGGGGTCCAGGAGACGTCCCAGGCTTCACTGCCCTTGCGACACCCCCCGAGTGCTCTCGGGGGGTTCTGCTTCCCCTCAGCAGTCCCCCTGCCGCGTGACGGCCCGCCCCTCCCTTCCCTTGCCCCCTCCAGTCAGTGCTGGGGGCGTGGGGTCCGGAAACCATAGCCTTGGCCGTGATTGATGTGACCTCACTGCGGTGCCAGCTTGACGATAGGCTGCGGCTGGCAGCTGCCCGTGGCCGCGCTCCACAGGTGCCCCACGAAGAAGGGTCTGAGCCGCCCCCGGACTCCACCCAGGAAGACGGGTGCTGCATGAGAACGAGCCGCCCGGAAACCAGGAAGATGAGGGGATGGAGGGTGGCCTGGGCAGCCGGTGGCCTGTGCCCCGTGGTAGGAACTGCCCCGCACCCGGCTGCTTCCGGAAAGATTTCGGCTTTAACGACAGCTGGGAGAGGCCCGGTGCACACGCACCTCCTACGTGGGGCAAAGCCACTCCTGGGGGGGCAGAGGGAAGGATTCTCAGAAGCAGAAGGGCCCCACCAGGGGGTTCCAAGTCTGGCTTTCACGCCTGCCCGCCCTAAGGATAGTGGCACCCGGTGCCCGGCTTGCAGGACTGAGGCATTTCTCGAGATGTGGGACTTTCACTACAACCACGGGGGTCCCGTGACAACCAGAATGAGCATGTCGACTACTGGGAAGCTCTTTAAGAAATTCCATCACCCATCCCCCAGCCCAGGAAAGGGGCTCAGAATCCCTGGGGGAGGGAGAGGACCCCTTTCTCTAAGGCACCTGGGCGAATGTCAAGGGGCAGCAAGGTGGACAGCCAGTGACCCAGTCCGGACCGTGGACCGTTTACCGATAAGAAATTGAAAGCGGGGTGCCCTTGGGAAGGGGGCATAAAAAGATGACCACGTTCTCACCCCTGGTGCCTGTAGAATGTACACGTACTTGGAGGCGGAGTCTTTGTGAACGTGATTAAACAGCTGGCAGCTATGCCAGGGACGGACGGGGCGAGGAGGGCTCTCCCTCTGAGCCTCCAGGGGAAGCCACCCCTGCTCACGCCTTGACTCCAGCAGCTGCCGGACTCCCAGTCGCCCCCTGGGCAGAGGCAGAGCCCACCTGGCATCACAGCCCCGCCCCCGCCTGGCCCCCTTACGGCCCCCATCCCCTGCTATCCACCCCCAGGAACCCCCCAGTTCCGGCAGAGATTTGGGGGGCGCACAGGAAGAGACGGCGTGCATGCGATCTGTGGGTGGGTCATCACATCAGCGCTTCAGGATGTGTGTCCATCAGCCTCAAACAACACGGTCAGGTCTCCACGCCTCTTCCAGGCTCCGGGGCTCCTGCCCTCCGTGGGGCTGGAGGGAAACCTTCCAGAAACCTCTCCAAAGGTGAGATCGCTAACTCCAGGTGTTTCCATTGACCGCCCTGCCCGCATTCCTTCCCTGCCGGCCACGGCGGGGGGAAAGTCCCTCCCTTTGAGCTAATGGGTCTGGAACGACTTCATCCCACCAGAAAGGCCCCTTCTCCGCCCCCTCCCCTGGCAGGAGGCGTTATCTCAGCCACATCTGGGCGGCTCCCCACGGGGTCACAGGCACTGGGCCGCCTGCAAGGCTATTCTGCAAACCCTCCCCGCTTTCACTTAAAAAATCTCTCGTATCCTCTGTGCCATCAACTGCGAGTGGCTGGAGAGGGCGCTGCTTTTGTCCTGATGCCGTCATCCTGGCTGGAGGGGCCTGAGTTCGGCACAGCAGCTGGACCTGGGGGGAGGGCGCCAGAAAGTCCCCAACATCGGGCCTCCAGGCCCCAGGCCTCCCTGCCTCCCTGCGGGCCGCGGCCTCTGTCTCTTGTAAGTGACAGCATTTCCTCCCGAGCAAGGAGGTTTGTCCTGAAAAACCTTGCATGCACGTTGAGGCCTAGATGTCTGTGCCCCTCAAAATGCACAGGGTGAAGCCCTAACCCTCCCCCCCAGGATAGCTGTATTTGGAGTAAGGAAGCCGTGGGGTCGTGAGGGTGGGGCTCTGACCCCACGGGATTGGGGTCCTTCTGGGAGGAGACACCGGAGCTTGCTCCCCTCCCGCTCTGTCTGTCACACCAGGACACAGTGAGAAGGCAGCCATCCACCAGCCAGAAGTCCCCACGAGAAACCCTCCTGGCTGGACCCTGATCTCCGAAGTCCAGCCTCCGGACACGTGAGACGGTCTATTTCTGTGGCTCACGTGCCACAGTCTACGGCATGGCAGCCTCGCTGCTGAGTGGGACATTGTGGTTTAAGGAGCTAGTGACATCGGTGACAGCAAGCACCCATGCTGGTTCTGTGAGATGCGGCCAGAGATGGGCTTAGAGCCTCTGGGCTAGAGGACAAAGCTCCCCAGGTCAAGGCCAAAGCCAGCCTCAGAGGTGCCGTGAGCACAGACCACCAGCGTCCGTGGGTCTGTCTCGTTCCTGCTGGCCCTGTGGGCAGCCTGTGGCCCGGTTCCCCAGCAGCCCCAGAGGACACCGGAAGCTTCTGGGGACACTTGTGGGGCCGGAGTACAGGGGAAAGCGTGGTCACTGTTTCTCACGCGGGGGCAGACGCACTCCCCTCTCTCCGGCACGTCCAGCCCTGAGGGTTTCAGCTTCTGACACCTTCAGCCCCAGGCCGGAAACAGGAAGCCAGAATGGGGGAGGGGGTGCTGCTGATTCAGAGAGTTCACGTTCGAGAAGAACCAAAGCTACAAGAAAGGAGGGGACACGCGAGAGAAAGCGGCAGCACCAATCACCGGACATCCCGGATGGAGGACCTTTTCATCCACAGCCGGTTTGCAGAGCCGGCCCCTCACCTGTTCACACGTTCAGCCCCAGCCGTCGCCGCGCCCTTCCGGGCCACCCCGGGGACTCGGGACCCGGGTCCTGAAAGCCTTCCAGTCTGCTGTGGGTTACGCCGTGTCCCCCAGGAGGCCATGGCCAAGCCTTCCCGGGGTCTTTGCAGATGCAGTTGAGTCAAGCTGAGGTTGTGCTGGACTTGGTTCACCGGACTGTGTTCTCGTGGAGGGAGACGCCGCGTGGCCGCAGAGGCAGGGAAGGCAGGGAGAACAGCTAAGCCCCACAGGAACGACCTCGGCCCTGCGGCACCTGCGTTCGGGACTTCCGGCCTCCAGACCGGGAGAGAACACATTTCCCCTAGTGTGTGGTGCCTTCCTGGGCAGAGAGACGGAGCACAGTGTGCGATGCCCAAGGCAGACATCAGACGGCCTCGCGACCAATCATGTCACCACGGATGAGCACCGAGACCTGCGGGGAGAGAGCACAGCCCGTGAAGGCTCTGGGCCAGGAGCTTGGCTCCTGCAAGGAACCCGTGGGGGGACGGTCCCTGACGCTCGGAGGGGGCAGGGCGCCCCCACCCCACCCGGTGTCCCATCCGCAGCCGCCCCCCACGACGGCGTGGCATCTGAGACCTGCGCCTCTCCCGGGGCGAGCATGGCTGCCTGCACCTGTCTGCAAGGTGCTGACCCCTCGGGGCTGGGAGATGGGCCTCCGTGTCCCTCAGGGCCGGGTCAGAAGAGGTAGTCTTCAATTTCAGGAGGTATTTGGGTCAGATAATGAGGTCTGTTAAGCCCCGGGATGCCTTATCTGGAGCGCTGTCGTGAAAAAGGGCCGGTGCTGGGTGAACCCGCCAGAGAAGATGGGCCCCCCGCCCCCACCCCCGCGCCCCACCAGGGTCACGATCACTGAGACAGGGCAGCACACACACCCCAGGGGGCCCTTTGCACACGACCGCTGCTTCACGGAGGCTGGCATCCTCCCTCCCTCCTGGTGAAGGCTCAGTGCGTACAAGAGTGGCTGTGAGGTGACCTTGCACGTGGAAAGGGCTGTGCAACGTCAGCTCCGGAGCCTGCTTCAGATTCTGTGTGTCTCTCTCTGCCCCTCTCCCACTCTCTCTCTCGCTCTCAAAAATACTGTGGGGGGGAACTGCTGGCCAAACGGACTCCTTCCCACAGGTCATCTGGGGACAGACAGGCAGGCAGCAAGGGCCTAGCGGTGCTGGACCCCGATGGGAGCTGGCCGGTCCCCACGAGGGGTACGGGCAGGGGACCCTCAGCCTGGGCAGGGCAGGGCGTCCGGCAGCCGCTGGTCAGAGTTGAGGCACTGGGGTGACGGTGTGGCCGCCAGGACATGGGGAATCGTGAGCACACAGATGACACTGACAGGAAACCAGGGCCAGGGATCAGGGGCCCAGCCTCAGGGAGTCCGCCAGTGGGGGGCGGAGCTGGCCCAGGGCCCAGAAGCCGCTGACCCTAGAAGGGAAATGACAATGGCTGTCAGGGAGGGTGGGGGAGTCCCGAGCAGATTGTCGCAACAGGAACGCAGAGCTGAGTGCCAGGAACTGGGTCCAGGGTCGAAGCCTGAGGCCGGAGGCCGAGCTCAGGAATCACAGCTGGGGCCAGGCCTGGGGGCTAATGCTAGGGAGGACAGCGGGGGCCCCCAGGTCAGGGCTGGGCCGACGAGGAAACAAATACTGGTCCAACGGGCCCGGCTCAAACACGGACTCCTGCTGCGCCTTCCGCCCTGACCCCGGAGACACAGAATCCGAAGCAGCTCCCAGCTCTGAGCTGTCAGCACAGACCCCGACGCCGGGCTCGAGCTTACAAACCGTGAGATCATGACCGGAACCGAAGTCAGACACTTAACCGACAGAGCCCCCCAGGTGCTCCCTTGTGAGTATCCCTTATATCTACCTTGATAGACGGTGGGAACCACCATGGGAGGGATCGTGGCCAAGACTGCCTCCTCCTGGTACCCAGCCCAGTGTCTAGCATACAGTAGAGGCGGCTTTTCCCCTACCCTATATTCCAAGAGCAGCTTATTTCAGATATACAGACAGCCTGTGCTTCCCAGGATAAACACAACCTCACTGGTGTGCGAGCCATCAGGAAAATGCTTTGCTCCAGTGGTTAGGGGGGCTCAGGCCCCTCCACCCTGCATCCCCTTCTCCTGGGAGATCACAGACGGGAATGTGACAGAAACTTTCTGGTCAGTTTTCTGCACCTGCCCCCTGGAGAGGGGGTCCAGGGGAAAGCCACTCCCAGGGGAGAGAGATTGATGGTCAGGGGTGCCCCGGCCTTAGAAATCTCCTGAAATCTACTATTATTAGGTATCTCAGGTTCTTAGGGGGCTGCCATTCCCTCCACACCGCCTTGCACCTCCTTCTACCACTGTACAATCACCGACCCAGGAAAGACAGAGCGCTGCCCCCCAGGACAGGATGAAGTGTGCACCCACACTTCATCACCCCGGCTGCTCTGGTCTTCAAAGCGAGAGGATGGGCCAGCCTGGGGAGAACCGGACTCAGGGCCAGCCCTGCAAGGCGGCGCTTCCTGGAGAGCAAGAAGACCCCCCGGGAAACCGCGGACGGGCATTTAAACTGACAGCAGCGGCATCGTCATGGTGTGGGACCTTCCACTGGAGACCCGGCCCCACGGCGGGGGGGCGATGCCTTCCCAGGGGCGGGACGGTAAGGCAGCCGCGGTCAGGCTGAAGGTCTGGTGCCGGGTTCTTAAAACCGGGTACTTCCTTCCAGATGACTAAGCCCTCTTCTATTTTCCAAAGGCTGCGGGGTTTTTTTGGAAGCGATGTTAGGAGAAACACAGCCTCTCGGCAAACCTCAAACATGCACGAAGAGAGTCCGTCGGCGCCCAGGACTTTGCCCAGGCTTCTCCGGGGAAGGGAGGGCCTGGGGCGCAAGCCCAGGGCTGGCGGAGCCAACAGAGGAGTGTTTACTAAGCAGTGTTTGGCGGTTTGGGGCTTGTATAAATAAAACATAGACAGATGAGAACGTCCAAACGGAAAGACCGGCTTGGAATGTCTCCCTGGCGGCAGGGGCGGGCCGCGGACGACATTGTTCCGTCCCAGAAGGAAACATAGTACTGAGTTTCCAGCACCTCTGAGCATGAGTTGGGGAGAAAACGCTATAGTCAGCGTCCGCCTCGTGTAAGTACCTCCGCAGAGGGTGTGCACAAGTCGGGGCTCCCCTGACAACGAAGAGAAGACCCAGGCTAGTAGATGCGATGGGTGGAATAGTATCCACCCCTCCCCCCAAATTCATGTCCACTCAGACGCTCAGAACGTGACTTTTTGGAAGAGGGTCTTTGCAAGGGTGATTAAGGTTGAGGCTCCAGAATGAGACCATCGGGGATCAGGTGAGCCCTGAGCCCAGTGCCGCGCCCCTAACAGAGAGGACAGAGATGGAACAGACGGGTCTGCAAGCCAAAGACCAGCGCCAGCCCCAGCCACCAGCAGGGGGAAGGGCAGGAGAGACACCTCCCCACCCCCCACCCCCAGGGGCCCTCGGAGGCAGCCGCCCCCCCCCCACCCCCCCCCAGGTCCTGGATTTCAGACTTCTGGCCTCCAGGACTGTGAGACGATGCCCTTCTGTTTGAAACCACAGGTTTAGTGGTGATTTACTGCAGCCGCCGCAGGACACAGTGACAAAAGGGAAGGGAAGGGTCACAGGGGCTCAGGCAGGGTCCCCGCCCCGGGCTGCAGACATCCTCATGGAGACGCTTGGTTAAGTGTTTGCTCGCGGGCAAACCGCACGGCTGGGAATTCCTCTCCCGCCGAGATCCGATTGCTCGGGAAAGAGGCTGTCTCTGGGTGGGAGACACAACCAGGACAGACTCTTTCAGCGACATGTCCCCAAGGTTTCTAACCTGTCCTGGAGGAAGAGATGCTGGCTGACGGTGGAGCAGAGGGAGGGGCGAGGCGGTACCTGTCCCTTTGGCCTCGCCCTGCGCTCTCTGTCAGAGCAGGGCAGGGGGGCCTGGGGGGCAGCAGAGGGGCCTGAGCCAGCGACGGCGCCACGCGGGGCCTGCCTGTCCACCCGGCAACGCAGGGACTGGGTCACAGCCTCCTGGCCCTTCCTTCCAGGGCTGAGACCCCAAGAGGCACAGGAATTTGAAACCCTCCTTTTCTCCATGTTTATAAAATAGAAATAAATGGCCTTTTGATCCTTCAATCTACCCTCTTGGAAATAAATGCCCTCTCTTGCACAGATGGGGGGAGAAGAAGGAAGGGGGGGAGGAAGCAGAGGTGGGTCCCCCAGAGGCGGGCCATTTCCTCGTGGTCAGGGTTCCTTCCCGCACTTCGCTGGGCTCCTCGCGGTGTCCCCACTGCCTGCGGAGAGCGGGCCCAGCTCTGGCCTGGGAGCTGCAGACGCGTCACGGCCTCGCGGGGAGCTCAGCGGAGAAGGTCGGGGGGCGGAACCGGAGGGAGACCCTCCCACCACCACCATCCCCCCCTGCCCCCAAACCCTAGAGACAAAGGAGGGGTGAGGAGCATCAAGGCCTTTGCAGGGCTGCATCTGGCCCCTCGGCCCCGTGTTCTCCACACACAGCAAGTCCCGAGTGACAAGGGCGCATTTGACTTCAGCTCAGGGCATGATCTCGTGGTTCATGAGTTCGAGCCCCGCGTCGAGCTCTCTGTTGTTGGTACGGAGCCTGCATTGCATCCTCTGTTCTCTTTTCTCACCCCTCCCCCGCTCTCTCTCCCTTTCGCTTAAAAATAAACAAACATTAAAAAAAAGAAAGGAAGGAAGGAAGAAAGCCCTAAGTCATAGGACTTCCCATCAGGTGGTGGTCAGCGTTCGGGGCAGTTTCACCTGTGCCTGTGGGCGGTCCAGGGCAGAGCCAGGACCCAAGGCCAGGCTGTGACACTAGGGTGTCACTCGACCTTTCCTGGGGGTCCTCTCCCCTGATCCCGAAGTCTCCAGCGTCCCCCTGCCTGCCGGACACACAACCCTCACTGCCCCTCACCACGCGCTCCCCCCCAGGACGCCACCCTGTGGACCCACCTCTCATTAGCTGACATTGATACAAAGGGGTAAAAGCTGGTGGGACATGGACGTGCTGGGGAGGGGTGGGCAGAGGGGGTCTGGAGCCCGCATCTGGGGGAGGCTCCCCGAGGGAGGACGGAGGGAGCCCCATTTGGGGAGGGCTCCCCCAGGGAGGACGGAGGCAGTCATGGAGGCCGATGCCAGGAGTCTGAAAGTCTGTCACCGGGAAGAGGCGCAGGTGTATGTGAAAGAAACTCAAAAATTAGAGCGAGCGATGCCGGCTGGAGGTCCCCACGCCCTGCCAGGCTGGCCCCGGAGGTGGTGACATCTGAACTGATGCCCTCCGACGTGGCTTCTGAAACATCCTGGCTCTGCCCCTCACCAGCCGGGTCACCTCAGCTGACTTCCCCCACATCGTGAGCTTCATCTTCTTGTCCCGCAAAAGAGGGGTCGTAGGGATGTTTGTTTTTATTACCGCTATCGAAGCACATTTAGGGAGGTGGGGCCACCTGTAAGGCCACCCGTGGAAAAATTACGTGGGTGACCGAAGCCAGGCTTTCTTATCTTGCAACTGTCTCCTAGTAACCTATAACTCCCCGGGGCATCTTACTGGGAGGTGAAAGGTGTCAGCACAGAGCCCGACGTGGGGCTCGAACCCGCAAACCGTGAGATCATGACCTGAGCTGAAGTTGGACGCTTAACTGACTGAGTTCCCCAGGTGCCCCTAAAAAGATTTGATTTTTTCCAGCTAAAAGGCAGGCTAAAAACACATCTCCATCTTGCTTGTGGTCCTGAGCGGGAGGGCCAGGACACAGGAGCTCTGAGCCTGAGGTCAAGCAGGACACTCTGGTCTAAATCCCACCCCGGCTCCATGAGCTCACCGGCCCTATCGGCCCCACGCTGGTCTACAGAGATGGAGCCCCCACAAAGGCTCTGAGGTGGGGGGCAACCAGAATCACTCAGGGTGAAGAATTACTATTCAATTGTGGGTAGACAGGTCAACCCAGTCAAAGCCTCGCTCTAATCTAGCTGGGAGGCTTTCATTCCTTCACTAGGGCGCCTTTTATAATTAAACTCACAGTCCAAGAGCCTGGCCAGGAATCTGCCCTTTGACACTCTGAAACCAGATTCAGGAGCGGAGAACCAGGCGCTGCTGGAATTGCAGCGTCCGGGCAGGCGGGGGCCAGGGTAGCAACGCCTCGTAGACTGTGTGCAAACTCGGTTACTGCAGACCCGGGAACAGCCCTCCCGGCCGTGCGCTGTCGGCCCTGGTCAGGTGGTTCTGGGTTTTGTTTGCGGACTGATGGCAAGGAGCTGGGGATTCCGAGTCTGTCAATGTTCATGCCAGCGGCTGGGTCTAGTTTTATGTTTTACTGAAGAAAGTCCAAAGGACGCCCCCTCTGTCTCTCATGGTCATAACAAGTGAACGCCACGTTCCCGGAAAGGTTCCTGAACCAGAAAGCAAGGTGACCATGAAGGGCGTTATTTTATAAACTGCAAGAAAGTTCTGCTCACTTGTAGGATTCTATTTCTACTCACCATCAGTGCCTACATCTTCCCCCCCAAAAAAGCGTCCTTCTGTAATCTCTGGATAAGTCATTATTTCAAAGTTTTTCAAACCTTCCAGATGATCTTTTCCATGGGGGAGACACATGCCAAGAGCCTCCCATATTTGTCCTGAGAAGGAAACTCACGAGGACAGTGACCAGGGACCAAACATCAGGCTGCACTGAGGTGCCAGAGGAGGGTCACAGAGAACCTGGCCCCCTTCCCGTCCTGCTGGGATGTGACTAACCTCCATTTTCATTTGAGCAAGTTCATTGACAGCTGAAGCGGTAACTGACTGTGTCAGGCACTCATGCTAAATATTAATCTCATCTACGTGCTTTCAGCTTCAAAAAGGGGCCTTAAGTTTGAATATGGACAATGGATTACGGACTAGGTGGTAGTAAAGTCTCTCAATTCTGATGAATGTACGATGGTGATGTAAGGGAGTGGAAACAGATATGTTTCATATGTATTACATATTACATATATATTACATACATATATACATGCAATGTATAATATGTACAGACATATTACATATATGTGTGAAAATGTTTACAGAGAGACATATACATACATATAGAGATATATAGGGACAAACATATACACACATGTAGAGAGATATACAGAGGCAGAGACATGTGTGTACAAATACACACATACAGAGAGACAGGCTGCCTTAGTTCACTCAGGCTGATGTAACAGAGCACCACGGACTAGGTTACAAACAGCAGAAATGTAGGGGCGCACAGGTGGCTCCATCCATGGAGCATCCGACTCTGGATTTCAGCTCAGGTCACCATCTCACGGTCATGGGCTCCAGCCCCGCATCGGGCTCTGAGCTGACAGCCCGGAGCCTGCTTGGGATTCTCTCTCTCTCCTCTCTCAAAATAAATAAACACTTTTAAAAACCACAATAGAAATGTATCTCTCAGTGGTTTGGAGGCTGGGAGACCAGATCCACGTGCTGGCGGGGTGGCCGTCTGGTGAGAGCCCAGTTCCTGGTCCACAGGCACCGCCCAGTCACTGTGTCCCTACGTGGGGCGATGGGGCTGCGTTCGATCCCCTTCATCAGGGCACTAATCCCGCTCAGGGGGCTCCACCCTCTGACCCCCTAACCCCCCAACAGCCCCACTTCCGGACACCATCACATGGGGCTTCCGGTTTCAACATATGAATCTGGGAAGAACAGAAACATCCAGAGCATAGCATAGAGGTCATACTATGCACATGGAAAGATATACACACATATTCTCTCTTTCCCTCTGCCTCTCTCTCTATATATATGGATATATGCATAGAGATTATACTGTATATGTATAATATGAAGAGAAGTATACATAGATTACATAACATCTAAGAAAAGACATTGTATATGTATAGATATACTATATATAGTATAGGGATTATACTATATATATGAACAGACATAGAAAGAGACAAAGGTTATTCCATGTCTGTAAGATACATACGAAGATGAAACATATATAAAAAAATATATACGTGGAGATTATGTATAGAGGGATTATGCCAGAGAGAAAAGATGTTAAGCAAATAGGACAAATTCTAACAACTGGTGAATCATTTGAAGGCTACAGGAATTTCTCTGTGCTATTCTTTGCACTTTTTCCGAAGGTGGAAATTAGACACCACAATAAAATGTCTCTCCCTCCTCACGATGGTGTTCCAGGTTACGAAGCCTTCAGTAGGGCCTCCGGGGCGCAGGGCCATCCCCACAGCAGCTCAGGCCACGAGCCTGGGGTCGCACTCCCGGGCTGGGCCAGCCGCCTCGTTCGGAGCCCGGTACGGTGCAAGCCCGCAAAGCTGGGGCACGTTCCCTGGGCTCCAGAGCCGGGAGCCCCCAGCGCCTGCACCAAGCCCCCCACCACCACCACGATTGCTCCCCCAGAGCCCCAGACACAGAGCCCATCTCCACTCCTTCTCTCCACCAGGCACCCTACGACTTCCCTGCTCGGGAGCAGAACCCCAGGAGGAGGAGGACCAGGCAGGGAGCCCACCGCTGACGACGGGCACCCGCTCGCCACCCAGCTGGTCTGCGAGTGTCCCTTTCCTGCTCTGCTGGCCCTCCATCCCTTCCAGATGCCCTGACCGAGGACCTGCGATGTGCCACCAGCCCGGGGGCTACAGGGTGACGGTCAGATTGGGACTCGCCGGGGCTTCTCTGCCTGGTCTTCCAGGGCCCCACCTTGAGCTCCCCGCACCCGCCCCGTCCCCTCCTAGGTGGAGCCTGCTGTCCCCCACCTCCGGACACAGCGCTCCCCACTCTGCCTCCTGAGTCGGTTTCCCCTCCGTGGCTTCTCTCCCCGGACGTCACAGTCCCTACGCCGCCTTCCTAGCAGAGGGGGCAGTCGATCTTCCCTCCCTTCTTACAGATGGAAGTTGCCCTGCATCCTTGCTCCTGTGGAGACGGGGAAACTGAGGACCCCATACAAATCGTTTCGCTCTTTTTCCCGCTTCTGTGCTTGCGGGACTTGCAGCCCCAGTTCACACCCGCCTCAGAATACAGATCATGGCATGTCCTCCTCGTGGGGGACGAGGAGTTAATGACTCCTTGAGTCTTCGAACACAACAGACGTCTAAGGAGGGGCCCTGGCGAGGATGATTGGACAGGGCCATCGTCTGCCCATTCCAGACCACGGGCACAGGCATCTCTGTGCCAAGTCCCCTGGCTCCAAGGAATAGGTGACTTGTGAAGGACACTTGGACCCTTGTCACTGTTCTAACCAGTTCCCGGATGCCTAAGAGGACACACAGCAGACCACATCCTCAGTGAAAACCCCAGGCCCCAAACAAAGGGGGGACTCTCCTTTTCCTTTCCAGTGTCCAGACCATCTGTCTCTACCTGCTCGCTCTTGCTCTCTCTCTCTCTCTCTCTCTGGATCTTCAGTAACCTCTGCTCTCATTCCCTCCTGAACCGAGTTTGATTTCTATCCTGTGCACAGCCAAGGACCCTCGTGGCTTGTCCTACGGGGTCCCCTCTGGGTCCTGGACCTGGCCTGCCTGTGTCACTGTGGTCACCTATGCGGACCTATCCGAGCAGAGACCAGTGTCTCCCAGCACCCAGTGCCACCGAGGAAGCCACATCAGTAGCCAGGTCTAGAAGTCTCCTGGAGTCAGAGGGGTTTAGGGCCTGGCTGTCCCGGTGCGGTCCCCGGACCAGCGGCAGTGGCATCGCAGGGACCTTGTCAGCCACTCGGAGTCCCGGGGCTGCTGTGGTTTTCCCAAGACCCCCAGTGTCTCCTGTGCACAGAGTGTTTGGGAAGAGACGGGCTGACGGCACGCTTGCTACGGGGACGTGAGGCAATGGAAGCGCTCGTCAAGGACATCAGCTGGGAGCAAGGAGCCGGTCAAGTGCACGTCTGAAAGACGAGATTCCTCCGCAACCCCCCCCCCTTGGGACTTCGGACATTGGAGAAGCAGCCCACAGGTGGGCCGGATGCCTTCAAGCAAGTTGCCGGAGCAGCTGATCCCCTGAGCTCACTGTGGAGGAAAGAGCAAATGAGGCTGTTTTCCTGGACCCCCAGCACAGCGCCGCCGATATCCTGCTGCCGCAGCGTTTACACCTCACCTCCCCGCGGCCGGGCACCTATGCACTGACAGCATCGGCGTGAGCTCAGCGAGTGCGGTCAGGCAGCTGGTGACAGATCTGCATTAAGCGATCCGCCCCCCCCCCCACCCCCGGCCCCCGTGGGCTATAAATCTGCTCCTGACAGCAGCTGGCGGTGACCTCACGGCTGGCTTTCGTCTGGGCTTTGTGGCCATGCGGTGAGGCGTCCCTGTGTTCAAGACAGGGCACACCACTCAGATAATGAAGGACGGCGCTGATGAAATCAGTCTTCAAACAAATTCCACTGGACACCACAAACTCCCTGAGGCCCGGTATTACATCCTGACACTGCTGTCTCACCTTCTAAGTTCTAAGATGCGCAGCGGGTGTCTTCCCTGCGGATGAAGCGGTCGCGAGGACCCCTCCCCCCGAACGAAGCATCCCGCCCCGTGGTCAGCGTCCAGCGCAGCGAGGTCACGCAGTCCCCGGCACACGCCGGAACCGGTGGCTCCCCAGCTGTTTGGACTAGAGATGTCTAAACCCAGCTTTGGTTTCCCAGAATTCTCCCTCCCCCGGCACAGCCCCCCGTAAACCAAATATTTTTCTTTTCCACCGAGACAGCTTTTGAATAAGTACCGCATTAGAGATTCCACCATGCTTCAAATAAACACGGAATGGTGGGCCGCCGGTCCCTAAATCCTGCCTCATTGTTTGAAAAACAAAGGTTCAAGACGATGATTTCCACCCCCACCCCCAACCCACCCCCGGCCTTTGCCCAGAATCTGCCGAAACAGCCGGCTGCTTTTCCTTGGCACTTGGAGGCGCAGAGAGGGGAAGAGTGGTGGATGACGGTTGTCCTAAAAAGGTGCTGAGGTCGAGGAAGCACGGCTTCTTCCAGACCCTCCTGTCCTACCCCAGGTGGGGAGACAGGGTGGGCGTTCCAAGCACAGGCTGGCACTCGGCGCCGGGGGCATGAGCGGGGGACGCATCAGATGACATTGCAGACAGGCTGGGCAGGCAGCCTCCGTGTGGCTTAGCAAAGGTGACCCGGAGGCCACAGTTGAGTGGGAGGTAAAGGGGCCCCATACCTTCCCAAGGTCACCTGCCAGCTCGGTGACCTTGATAATGGAGTCATCCTGAATCCTCTGGGAAACTAGGGCAGGAAAGAGGAATATTCGCTAAATGTAACCAAGTAGTACGTGGAAAGCAAACACCTCCAATTCTACTTGATATTTTTAGCTCACTTATTCCCCCAGCCCCCCCACTTCCCTTGTGGGAAGGGCCACTTCTGGTCCTCACGGAAACGGTGGTTGTCAGTGTTGCTCATTCAGTACTTATCGCAGGGGGCTGTCCCCGACCACTTCCAAGCCGGCCTGCGCTGTCCTGTCTCCACGTCACGTTCTGAACTGACAACCTCCCGGCCCCCTCTCCCCCATCACGCCTCCGTCTTCTGACTGTGTCCCCTTGGACGTGTTCTGGATGACAGACAGGGCCGTCCTAGGCCGGGTCAGGTCCAGTCGGAAATGTGGAGCCACTGGGCGTAAAGGCTGCATTCAAACAGATGGTCATTTTGCCTGGGCCACGAATTCCGATAATCGAGAAGAGCTGGCTGTACGTGAATTTGGTTTTCAACCCCGACAAAGCCGGCTTTGCGTTCTCAGCCCTCCCACGTCTCCAGAGCTGTGTTCTTGCCAGGCTCCGGGCCTCGTTCTGCTTCCCGACAGACGCCAGCACCCGTCAGCGGGCTCCAGGGACCGCGGGGACTTCACTGCTCTGAGGCAGACGTGCAGGGAAGACGTCCACGTGAGGAAGACGTGGACACCGGGGTCAGAGACGGGAGGGTGGTCAAAGCAAGGATACTTAGGCTCCATGGTCTTGAAAGGCTTAAGGCGGGAAGTTCCACAACATTGCCTCTGCCCGCAGCCACGTCATTTAGGGTCCTCTCCTTCTCCAGAAGCTATAGGACCCCGAGGTGGCTGGTGTGTGTCCGGCTGGCCGGTCCCAGGGCCCAGAGGACTGAGGGGTTAAGACCGAAGTTCTGCTTCCTGGGGGGCTTCCTTGACTCCATCCATACCCCCTTCCCAGTGCTTCTGCCCGGCCAGCCCCTGAGAGCCCCTCTGCACACACAAACCCTAAAGCAGGCAGGAACAAGACCTCAGAGGGCCCGGCGAAGCATGGAAATGGCCCAAGGTAGACAGGAGAGGGTTACGTGGCTCAGACCCCGGCCCCCGGCATCCCCGATGATGCCGGGCTGGCGAGACAGAGATTGGAACAGAGGAAGGGCAGTGGGGCTGAGCACAACCCCCAGCATAAACCCCAGGCCTTGTAACCAAGAAGAGCCCCTCAAAGTTCGAAAGAGGGAAATAGCACCACTATATGCAATGGCTTGTCAACTCGCAAGGTCAATTTCTTTGTCCCTCCCACCAAGCAGGGCACCAGGCTGAAAATATGAAAGGGTCTGTCTTGGTCTGTTCTAGCCGATCTAACAAAACACCGCAGACCAGAGAGCTACAACAACGGATGCGTATTTCTCACAGTTCTGGAGGCCGAGAGTCCAAGATCGAGACGCCGGCAGATTCGGTCTGGGGAGAGCCTGCTTCCTGGTTCACGTGGCCGCTTCTCGCTGGGTCCTCAGGTGCTGGAGGCCCCAAGGGTGCTCCGCGGGCTCCTGTCTCATGACCTAATCACTTCCCAGAGGCCCTGCCCCCCAGCAGTGTCACATCAGACATTAAGATTTCAACACATGAATTTGGGGAGGGACACAAATGTTCAGACCATAGCAGGTGCACGGAATCTGGGGGATGACAGATTCTGGGGGCCCCAGCTTCCTGATGAACACCTCCAACGCTGGGGAATGCCAGCTCCCAAAGAAACCTATTCCGGGGGGCGAAGCCACAGCACAGGGGTGCCCGGGGAGACCCAAGGCTGGAGGTGACACCCAGAAGACCCCCGCGCTGAGCCGGGCTGCATGGGAAGGAACCTGGAACGGGGCGCACAGGGTGTCCACAAGTCCCCTGCTGGGGGTTACATGAGCCTTTAATGAAACAGCAGACGGGACCCCAAGGCTGTACATCAGTCACCTGATGCCCGGTTCTCGGGGAGCAGACAAGAATTGAGGGGTCAGAGCCGCAGGCTGGCTCCCATGCCTGCTGTCCCCTGCATGCACAGTGCAAGGGAGAAGAGACCTCATCACCGAAGTGAGCCACAGCCAGGACCTGAGGCTCCGAAATCCAAGCGAGCCCAGCTCCCTCCCTTACCTCTATGTCGTGGGCCTCAGCCGCATCGTGGGCAGAGTAAGGACAAAGACACCCGGCCGCCAAGTCCTCCCTGGCATCACATGACCCCCAGACGTTAGGAGACTTTATAAAACGTGAGCGCCTTTCATTATGACTACCATTCTCATCGTTGTCGGAAATACTAATCATGGTGTAACCAGACACCCCGGTGGCCTGCGGGGGCCAGGAAATCAGAACACCTCTGAGGCAGCTGCCCCGATGGCACGCGCCCTGCAGAGTCCACACAGCACACCGTCTCCAGCACAAGCTGGTGTCAACCCTCTTCTTTGGACTCTGAGGACCACATGGGTCAAGAGCCCCTGAGCAGAGGGTGCTGGGGTGGCTCAGTCAGTTAAGCATCCGCCTCTTGATTTCGGCTCCAGTCAGGATCTCACGGTTCATGGGTTCGAGCCCTGCATCAGTCTCTGCGCTGACAGCATGGGGCCCCCTTGGGATTCTCTCCCCTTCTCTCTCTGCCCCTCCTGAGCTCTCTATCTCTTAAAATACATAAATAATTTCATTTTTTATTTATAAGTAACATTAATTAGGGGGTGGGGTGATCAGCCCTTAACAAAAGGAGAAGCAGATGCTCCTAAGTCTCTGTCACTTTGTACAAACCTCCGTCCCCTGACTCTCCCGCCATCTTCCCAGCCCACCTGGGACCCCACAGGGGTGAGTCCCTGCCACATTATCAATGAAGATGAGCTGCAGGGCAGCCGGGAGGCGCTCCCCTGCCCCCTACCAGAGCCAGCCAGGCCAGCCAGCACCCGTCAATAACCAACGTAACTAATTATGTCGCGTCTAGCTACCTACGTGGAATCTGCGTTGGGCTACAATCACATCACAAGCTGGAACATCAGGTGGCTAAGAACAGAGCCTCTGCCCACCCTTGGCTCTGAGCTGAGTCGCTGCAAAAGCCTCTGCCTCCTTGTTTCACCACCGCGGCGGATTAAAACTGGTTTTGGCCCAACATGTGTGGACTGCCCGCCTCGGGCTCCAGGGTGGAGGGCGCTTGCGGGCTCCCGCTTTCCAGCATCAGCAGCTCCCTACGTGTTTGAGCCAGTTTCAGATCTCACCCCGAGGGAGAGACCATGGGGGCGTAATGGAGGAAGGGTCATGCTCACGCAGGAGATGAGAGTGACCTCTGGGGAGGGCGCGGCCGACGCGACGGCCCCTCCACACAGCGATCGAACGCATCCGGAAGGTCGGCCCACCTCAAACAGGTCTGGGCTGGGTGGGCCCCCCAACCCCCTCACCCCCCACACTCCATCAGAGTTGGATGGACGTTCGGAGCTTTGCACCAGCTTCATAGGGCACATTCGTTTAGGAACAAGTTTTTAAGTGTCTGATATCATCCAATGACCACAATGAATCAATTGGAATCTTTAAATTGGGATGAGATGCATCACACGCATTACTGCTGGGATAACATTTCTCATTTTAAAAAATAGTGCGCCCTCATTAAATTTTCAGTGAAATGGACGTAACACGCCCTTAGCAATTTTCCCTGTGGACGTGACTGACCCTCGTATGCGGGGGGATCTTCCATGAGTGGCTGAGAGTCCATTTCCTCACAACAGCCCCCAAGACCAGGATCCGCACGGACACAGGTGATTTGGGTGACCGTCAGGAAGCACAGGCGAGAAGGAAAGACAGGGACCTTTACGGGAGGTCGGTCCTCCAGGGCCCCACTGAGAGACCAAACAGGACACACGGGCGAGTTGTCCCAAGCAGACAAGAGGGGGCTGAGGCATTCCTCCACCGACCCCTGACCCCACCGGTTGGAGGTCACTCCTGGGGCCTCCACTCACCGTCCTCAGCCCGTCCTGTGAGCGGGACAGGCTCACACCGGAGACCAGAGAACGTCCTTGTCAGCACACAGACGCGAGCAGGACCCTGCTGGTGTGTTCATGAGTCCCCTCCCCCGCCCCCCACCCCACCCCCATGCACGAGCAGGCAGGCACCGCTGGGGGAGGGGCCCCCGATGTGGCACCAACAGCCTCCGGTCCGTGCTCTGCATTTGCGTGTGGGTTTAAAGAACTCGGCTGCTGCCAGGCGATCCCGGCAGGGTTCTGCAGAAAGGCTCGCCTTCTCCCTGATGCACCCCTGCCTTCCCCACACACCCCCATCCCACCTCTGGGGCCACGTGTATGGACAGGTGTGCGTGGCCCCAAGGGGGCCACAGTTCCTTCCCCCTTCAACTTGCCTCCTCCCTGTGCCCACCGCTCTCCTTAAAGGACCCCACAGTCCACTGGTTGTCCACGGCCCCACCAGACAGGGGTCACCATGACCCTCCCGAAGCCCTCACTCCTCACTTCCCATCGGCCTCCAGTCCTGGGAATGTGACCTCCCGAGTCCCCTTCCGACGGACTCTGTTCCTGCTGTCACACTGGCCCACGTGACTACCTTGCCTCCACTCTGAACACGAGCCGCCACTTGCTCGCATGCACGCCCTCCGTGGTCCACACAGCACGTGGCGTCCCACGCACCAAACGCTCTCTCCTCCGGCCCGATGCCTGGGGGCTCCATCCGTGTTTCCCAAGTGAATAACTGAAGGAGTGAACGAACGCCATCCCTTCAAACACATCTGGGCCCCAGCGTGTGCACACGCAGCCTTTTGCTGCCACTCACCCTGCAACTCTTAGCCTAAATGTCACTTGCGCCCGGACGTTTTCTGTGGCTCTGACAGCAGGAAGCTCTAGCTGAAACAACCTGACTCTTCCGGCAAACCCCACTCACAGCAGAATTAGAGACCTGCGGGATTTCGTACTGGGCGATCGTCTGAGACCGTGGCCCCCGAAGGCCAGCACAACCAGACTCCCCAGCTCATGGGGACCCAGCAGTCGGCAACGCAGCGCCTGGTGAAAGGTACGAGAACGGGTCAGACCGGATTCGCGGGCGCCACCCCACCACGAGCTGGGGGGACCTAATCCGGCTCTCGGGAAACCCGGGTGCTCCCAGGAGCTGAGGCCTCAGCACCTGGCAGGTGTGATGCACACTCCTAGCCGCGTGGGCTCCAAGCGAGAAGGGACGGGAGCCCGTGGGGCTGGCTGGGAGGGCTTCGGGCAGCTGGACACAGGAGCTGGGCTCCTGCCTTGTCCCCCAAGGCCAGGGAGGGCGGCTTTGCCAAGACATATGACAAAGCTGAGGCTTCGCCGAGGAAATGCCGGCCTCCTTAGGCAGCTGGTCAGCAACCTCCAAACAAACCGAAGCGTGTGGAGGAAGGGACCCGGAGCCGCAGGTCCCCCAGAGGCCGGAAGCGACAGAGGAGGAAATCCAGACGGCCAGGTGCGCCGCCAGGGGCCGGAGCCAGGGGCTTCCTGCCTGGGAAGGCGTGCGGGAAACCCAGGGTCTCAGGACAGGGCTCAGGGACGGGTCATTGCACGTGGGGGGACCCCGTCAGAGAAAGGGGGAGGCCACCCCAGCTCGGACTGCTCGCGGCCAGGCCAGGGTCTCCTGGCCCCAGCTCCAGCCTGGGCGCGGTTTGGCGAGGCCACCCCTCTGCGGGCACTGGGGACTCCTGGATAAGCCAGAACTTAAGGGCAGAGAACAGACCGGTCCCCGCTCCTCCTGCGGAGACCGGGGTCCCCTAGAACCAGTGACTCAGGATCCCCACGGCTCTGCTTTCGTTCAGCCTTGCCAGTCCTGCCTCGGCCAATAGTAACCCCAGGCACCCCCTTGCTGTCGCTTCTATAACACAACCGCACGCTTTGTAGGTTAAAATGGCACCAATTGACTGCCTCGGAGCTCTGGAGGTCAGAAGTCCGAAGTCAGAGTGTGGGTGGGGCCGCGTTCCTTCCTGAAGCTCTCGGGGTGGAGCGGTCCAGCCATTTCCTTGTCTTCTCCAGCGGCTCTCGGCACCTGCCGCCCATGGCTCGCGGCCCCACCGTCTTCAAGGCCGGCGGTCAAGGCCCGCGGTGCTGCACCCTCCCTCCATGTCTCAGCCTAACCCCTCCCTCTTTCCTCGCGAGGACCCTGGGCCACCCGCGGCGGTCCTCTCCACTGGAGATCTCAGTTAATCACGGGATCCCGCCGGCCAAGGAAGGGAACACATTCACGGGCTCCGGGGATTAGGACGCAGACCTCTTTGGGGGGACATTATTCTGTCCACCACAGTCCTTACGCGTGAAAAGGGGTTATGTCCCTGCTGTCAAGAGAGCAGGAGAGAGAAAACGGGGGAAGTGTCATCAGCTCCAGCACTGAGGACCTGAGAGTGGGCTTGGCAGGAAAATCCAAGGGGCCTCCAGTCATCACGGGCAGACAGAGCCCCGAGGACAGACAGGCCTCCGACCAACGTCACGGAAGGGGCCAGCCAGCGGGGGGCTGTGCAGAAGTGACAGACCGCTCGTGGCTTAGCCAGCACGTAGCCTGTGTTCCCCGACCTGGAAAACGTTCTGGAAGGGAGTGTCAGCCCCCGGGGCCCCAAAGATCATCTCTCCAGACAGGAGTAACGTCCCATGCGAGGAAGGGGTTAGAATCCTCCCTGCGCTTAGAGCCACGACACCTGTTTGCGCGCTCTGAGATCCAGAGTGTGTGGCTCCACGCGGAAAGAAGGAGATACACGCCAAGGGCTGACATGACCAGCAAAGCCGCAAGTCCGTTCGGGATGAAACCACTGGCGAGCAGATCCGTGGGTCCGAGCAGCCTCGACGCTGAGGGGTTGGATCTGTCTATACTCCTGTTGCTGGATTACTCAGTTTGCAAGAAACTGGCAGCAGCTCCGTCTCAGACCTTCGACCTGACCCCCCTCTGCCCTCCCTCACCCCCACCCCCCATCACCCGGGGCCTCTTTTCCCACCAGTTCTGCCGCAAAGAGCTGCTGTCAAAGGGCACCACAACTGGCGAGCCAGGAGCACGGGACAGCACTAGGACCGAGCGGGCAGGGCTGACCTGCTCTGAAATAGAACCGAGGTCGGAAGAGGAGGGCAGGTCCAGGAAGCAGGGGGCTCTCAAGTCAGCCTGGGGCCCCCCACCTGAGCCATTCCCGTGCCTGGGCTCTCATTTGAAGTGTAAAGTTCAATCCTTTCTAGTGCATGCACAGGGTTGTGCAAACATCACCGTGGTCATTTCCAGAACATTTTCATCACACCCAAAGACAGCCTTCTGCCATCAGCCCCCCCTTTCTCCTGTCTCCCCCCCCCCTCCCCCGCCCTGGGCCACCACTCATCTACCTGCTGTCTCTGTGGATTTGCCTGTTCCGGACATTTCGTCTAAACGGGACCTCACAGTATGGGGCTTTTCGTCTCTGGCTTCTTGTACCTAACAGGGTGTTTTCAAGGCTCACCCACGTGGCTGCAGGTATTGGCGTTCGTTCCTTTGACAGCTGAACAATATTCCACGGTACGAGAGGGCGCACTGTGCCCCCCACTCACGTGTTGAAGGGAATGCGCGTGTCTCCCCCTCGCGGCTGTTGTGAAGACCACCACGGCCCCTACTTCCGGAGCTCTGCCTTCTCACCAAGGGGTGGTGTCTGATCTACCTAGAAGCAGTACCAGGGCGACCCCTTCTCTGTCTCCCCAGGCAGGAGCTGCAGGGAGCACCCCGGCTCCCCATGGAGCACCCCAAGGCTTGCAGCTCTTGCAAACTGTGGCCGACATGGCCCCGCTTAGTGTACAGTCGGAGGACACGCGGGGCCCTGTTCCCGCCACCGACGGCCTGTGTGTCAGTCCAGATCGCGTGTGGGCCCAGTCTTCCCAGGGGCCCTGACCACGAACCCGGCGTCACCGGCCCCGAGGGCCCTCGGGTAAGCCCACGCAGCCCGCCTCGCCAGCGGCCCGCAGCCCAGGGCCCACAGGACGGAGTATTAACGACCACAAACAGGTTTCGTAACCCTCGATGGAAACATCATGCTCTGTGCTCCTGGGTACAATGCCCAAAACCTTCCCTCCCTTGGAGCAGAGTAAGGTAAAATCCACACCTGTGCTTTCTTTACTTGGACCAGATCCACCGAAATCAATGCATTCCTTCTTCCGCTCGCCTGCCGGGAAATCGGTGTGACTCTTGTCTAAAGCTGCGTTGTACCCGGTACCCAGCCCTCTGGGAATGATCACTGGAGGTGAGAGGGGAGAAACAGCTCATGGCGTGGGAAGTACAGACTGCAACATGCACATGTGCACACACAGACATGGACACATGCACACGGACTTGCACCCACACGCATACACACATGCGTGGCACGGACTTGTGTGTCTGGCTCCCCGGTGGGTCCCGAGGGCCGTTCGATGAAGTGACCCACCAGGTCACAGCCACGGGTGTATCTCAACCCCATGGATGGAGGCACGCAGGGAGAAAAACCGAAGTCACGGGAGCCAGAGATTCTAAAGTGGGGGAGGTCAGGGTCTAGCGAGCGCAGAACAGTCTGGAAGGAAATCAGTGGGAAACGGGGCAGTTGAAACGGGCTGGCCATGCAGCAGGACAGGGGCACAGACAGAGGAAAGGACTTGCAAGAAAATCCAAGTTTGGGGAACTTGAAATGTCAGTGGGGGGATAAAGCGGACGCTGGGGACAAGGGTCAATGCGACTCAGGCAGGCGCTGGGGGGAGCACACCTGCCGGAAGGAAGCCGGCCTCGGGGACGGCCACCCGAGAGAGAAATGGGGGCAGTCACACAAGCAAACAGTGCGCAGGACTCAGAGTCCGTGCAAAGACTAGAACATAGAAGAGGGAGGGGGCCTTGGGACCTTCACCCTCTGAGGACAGCTGCTGTTCACCCGGAAGCCAGAGCAGGCCTCACAAGGGAAGCGGATCTGCCTTCCCTGTGCACTGGCTGCTGTCCTGTAAGCCGGTGAGGGGCCCTGTCCCCCGGGGCGCAGGTGGGGACCCTGCTCAGACAAGGACCTGCCTAGGTTTGCTTGTGACTGCAGACCCCAGATGGGCCGGGACTCCCAGCTGCAGACCCCGGCCCACAGGCTGGGGGTCTGGAAGGGGCAGACTGGGACATGCCCGGGGAGGGGTGGGGTGGACAGCCCCCCAGTGCCCACCTACCCCAGCTGTGCCTTGTGCCGCCGTCCAGCAGGGGCCCCAGCCCTGGGGTCGCCGGGAGCTGCAGCCCAGGGGGAAGCCTGATCTCGGGTGAGGCCAGCTCCCCGGGCGACCCCAATCGCCTCCAGGGCGAGGCCGAGAACTGCGCCCAAAGCCTGCACTCTGGAGACTGCTCGTTGGCCAGGTACCTGCCAGCCATGTGCTCCGCGTTTTAAACGTTTAACCTCCGCAAACCAGCGTCATCTGGTCAGTTTGAAGGACTCTGTGTTTTAAGATGAGCTTTCAAACCGAAGGCCCGGGTGGTTAGTCTGAAGCAGGCGCGGGTCAGGATAAGGAAGCAGGGATGAGGACGGCAGAAGGGGGAGGCCCGGCCGAGTGGCCTTCCGGGGCACAGGGAAGGCAGGCCCAGAGCGAGCGGCTCCCATGAAGGCACAGCACCCACCCGTCAGGTTGTGCCAGTCCCGGAAACGCCCAAGAGCAGCGAGCCTCTCACCTGGATCTGCGCCAGGCAAGCTGTGAGGTCGCATTTGCTCTGGGCAGGACGGGACGGCCGGAGATGGAGCCGGCTTCCCAGGGCTTGTCGCAACCCACGCAGGGACCCCCAGAGGAGAGCCGGGGGCCAGGGGCTGCCTCCCTGGACCTCACCCCTCAAATCCCCGCCCTTGGGGCACGGCCCGACCAGAGCACCCCCTGGAAAACTCTGGATCAACTTGACTCTGGAAGAGCGTTAACCCCCAGAGACGGGGAGGGAGAGCCTCTCTGAGGATGAAGAGCCCGGCCATGCCTGTCAGGCTGCCCTCTGTAAGAAGTCATCCAATTTGCCCAGAAACTCACCATAAGTGAGTCAGCAACACTTCAGTGAGTACCCACAGGGATCACGGCTCTGACTCCGCCCTTCTCTGAAGATGAAGTAGCCCCTCCTACTTGCAAAGGGACCAGATTTTCCTTTTTTAAAAAATGTTTATTCATTTATTTTTGAGAGAGCAAAGCAGGGGAGGAGCAGAGAGAGAATTTCAAGCACTGGCGGCCCAGAGCCCAACGCGGGGCTCGAACTCACAAACCGTGAGATCATGACCTGAGCAGAAATCAAGAGACTGATGCTTAACCGACTGAGCCCCCAGGGTGCCCCCAGATTTTCCAGCACAGCCAACCCCCTGGGTACCTTTGGGGTTTCGTGACCTCGCCCCCCATCCCGGGTTTGTACCTGCCTGGGGGCGGGAGTCCACGCCCAGACCCCCGGAGCCCCTGCTCACCTCTCCTCCTTCTCCCCACTCGTTTCTCCAAACTGCCAAACTCCAACTGACTCATTTTATAGAGAAATATGTGGCGATGCCGATGTGGATTAAGGCAGAGAGAAAGCCAAGAAACGAGAACACAAGGAAAGGAAAAGCTGCCTCTCGTGTTCCTGGCAAAGGTGCTCTCACAGCTTCGGTGGGACTCTGGGCTGCCCGTGTTTCAAAGGCTCCTCTGTGGCCGGGGACCGAGAAAAAGTCGAGTCATGAATGTGGGAAAGGAGGGGGACCCCAGTGATCTGAGCTCACCGAACTCATAATTCACCGATTCTCTGATCCCTCGGGGCTTGCAGAAAAGGTGTTTCTAGTCACCAAATGTATACGAATGTACTTTTTTAGCCTCCGTATAAAGAAGTCTTCGTCTGATCTTGAGCCACAGAAAATGTTAGGAGTAGGTTCCGCTGAACATAGCCAAGATCTGACAACAGAAAAGCTCGATTCTCGAGCAGAGAAGAAGTCCAAAAGCCAGCATTCTGGGGCAGATATGGCAACCTCATGAGGTCAACAGAACATGCTTCTTTTTTTCTGTTCTGCGCCTCTTCTCAAAGTCCACTCTTGGAACAAGATGGCAGCCCGAGCTCCAGCCATGACATCCGCATTCCAGACAAGGGAAAGAAAGAAGCAGGGGGATGGAGAGAAGGGGCCCCTGCCTTTGAAGCAGACTTCCCAGAACTCCTGAAACATCTTTCCACGGATATCTCCTGGCAGAACATCACATGAGGACCGAGAGAGTCAAGAGGCTAGAAAAGGTGGTCCTTTAACTGGGTACCTTGCCACCCCAAATACCATCAGATTTCCGTTGCTCAGAAGGAAGGGGAGGGTGGGTGTCGGGTGGGTTCCAGCAGTCTCTCACCAGAACTTATTCTCCTGTTGAAAAGCAAGTCTTCATAGGTGGCCATCATTGCATTTCGCTTCCTCTATTTCCATACCCAGCCTAGGGAGGGCGCCAGTTGTAGCCGGCGATGATGGGATGATGGCCCCGGCTCCGAGGTAGATGAGGGGTTGATGAAAACCAGAGCAGGTGGGGGGAGGCTTGCAGGGTGTGACTCCCTGTCTCGCTTTTCACTTTCTGCATCCATGGCCGCGTCCGTTGACCAGTCACTCAAGGCCAGGGGTTTACCAGCACTTCCTTCGTGCATGGAGCCCCGATCTCGAAACTTATGCCCTCGTAGGACCCTTCACTGGTGTCAGATGCTTGGGGCCAGGTCTGCAAAGACATGGGAGCATGGGAGGGAGTAGCCAAGTGTTGGGCCAGGGTGGCCCACGTCCCGAGGGCTGGCGTTGTGAGCTCTCTCTCTGAATCACTGTCCTGTGAGAAGGCGTCTACTCCAAATCTGTCACTAACGGCCTCCCCGCAGGACAGAGATGGCTTTTCCCGGAAGACCAGAGGCAGGCAGTGCTCTCCCCAGCCCTTCCCGGCCGTGGAGCAGAGTCCTGGAGGCAAAGGCCTGGCTTCTGACTCTGACACCTTCCCGGCCCGCACACCCTCGGCTCCCGTCGAAAACCTGAGCAAGCAGAACTAGAAGCCCCAAGTCCCCTCCGTCTCCAACGGCCTCCGGCTTTTTCTTGAGAACCAAGAGGACCTGACTTGCTAACCAGCCGTGCGGGGAACCACCATGCCCTTGGAACCCAGGAGGCCCGCCGCTGCCACGTCCCACACGGGGCCCTGTCCCCGCCGCGCCCACAGCAAAGGCCCAGACAGGCCGCGATGGGACCAGAGGCAGCACAGCGCCTCCGTCTTCCTCCGCCACCTGCAGACTGTTATTCAGCGAAATGTGAGCTACACGGAGAGGGTTATTAAGAGAAGACTCTTTTCTTGCCTCTTCTTAAAATGTATATAAATACATACACTTTTATTTAAAAAAAAAAAAAAAAAGTATCTCACTTTGGAAGAGGCCAAGAAATGCACGTGTCCTGCGCTTTCTGGTTGATTAAAGAACAGCTTGACCCGATAAATGGAAATTTTAAGGCGCTTACAGGGCCTGGAAAGAGACGCAGAAGCCAATTTGAGCATCGAATAAAAATACCACCTGGGTTCGGTGGTGCCGAGTAACAACAGCCAGCTCGTCTGAGCTCAGACAATTATTACGTGAGGAAGGATTTAAGTCTGCACAGTTAAAATGGTAAAAAGATGTTTAGCAATGAATAAGGAGACAAAAATAGCCCAAGCAGTCATGCCCCACACACCCTTGGGCAGAGGGCGTCCGGCACGTCTGGAAACAGAGGCTGAGAATGGAGAGAGTTGCCAAGGACGCCCTCAGCCATGAGACATCAGAGCAATAGCACCTGGGTGCCCGGAGTTTAGGGTCACCCCGTACGCCCAGTATGCAAAGGGGTGGGTGTGGAAGTGGAGATGAGGAGGAAGTCCAGGGGTCTACAGACTACGGGCATTTTCTCAAAATATTTGAACTCTCAACTCAAACCACCATGTATTCGTGGGGGGCACCCACGTCCCCTGGGTCCCCTGGAGTCTTCCCAGAGGGCCCCTTTCTGTCCCAAATCCAGACTAGAATTCTCTTCAGACAGCCCAGGTCCTCGGGTCATGCACCTGGGCTGATGCTGCCTCCCCCTGCCCCCACCCCGCCCCGGCCCCGCCCTGCGCCTCCTTCAACCCATACCTTGGCTGGCTCTAGAACAAAGATTTCTCTCCGCAGAGCTAAAAGCCACATGCCGAGGCTGTGGGCCAAAGGAAAGATTGCCTGCTGGCCGGCCCCCGTTAATGAGCAAGAGAGAGGGGAGCCTGGGGGGGGTGCCGCTCTAGATCTCTGTGGCGTGTAGCTGCCACAGCTCTGCTGGTGTGGTGGTGAGAACAGAGCTCACATCCTGGGCCAAGCACAGTGTGAAGTGCTTTTCCATGTGTCGTTATTAAAATATTAAAAATAAGCCCCTCTGTAAACCGCAAAACCCTTGAACTTGGCATCACATGCCACCTGGACACCATCCTGCCTTGCCTGTTCCCCAAACACACGTGAGCACACGCGCGCACACACACACACACACACACACGCATGCACACACAGTCTTGCTGTCCTTCCTAATTTCTTTCCTTGAATTCTTGAACCACTTTTAATGAGGCTGCCCCGCCCATCAGTCCCCCAAAACAATCTCAAGGCCACCAGTGACAACCCCATTGCTAAAGGCAGCACTCAGTTCTCAGCTGGCCTTTCTTTCCTTTTCAAGATTTTATTTATTTATTTCTATGTTTTTGTTTTATTTTAAAGAGAATCAGAGAATTCATGTGAGCAGGGGAGGAGGAAAGAAGGAGAGAATTGTAAGCAGGAGCTTACGATCAGCGTGGAGCCCAACACGGGGCTCGATCCCACGACCCTGGGATCATGACCTGAGCTGAAATCAAGAATTGGATGCTCAGCCGATTGAGCCACCCAGGCGCCCCTAAAGACTTTATTTTTCTAAGTAACCTATACACCCAACATGGGGCTCGAACTTACAACCTTAAGATCAAGAGCCACGTGCTCTACTGACTGACTAGGCCAGATGCCCCAGTTGGCCTCGGACATTGTGGATCACTCCTACCTTCTAGAACGCTCTGTCACTTGCCACATCTGGCCCATATGATGACTTATTATAGATTAGGAAAACTCACCACTCTGGGCAGAGGCAGCTCCGAGAGCATCCAGCCCAAGGGCAGAACAAGAAAGCCCCCTTCACGGGGAGCCTTGATGCAGTATGCAGACTGCAAAACAGGACAGGGCCGTTCTACAGGGCTACAGGCTGAGGAGCCGTCCGATGGTGAGAAGTCAAAGGCACAGGGAACCGGAATAGACCCCAGAAAAGGCAGTTGGGAATGGAACGAGGTTCCTGGAGGAAAGAAACAGAATGGAGAAGGAAAGAAGTGTGTCCTCCAGTGGGGTAGGAGCCTTCTGCTGTTCTCTTACCAAGAATCTGACCCATCAGCGTATTCTGATTTTTAGGAAATACGCACTGAGGTATTTTGGAGTAAGGCTCACAACATGTGCAATGTACTCTCAAATAATTCAGATCCATATGTATGCACCTAAAGCAAAAGCTCGAGCAGACGGGGCATACCCGACGGCAGGTGGTCTGGGATCTCGGGCACGAGGATGACCTCATACTCTTCGGTAACTTCCAACTTTCCTGTGAGGTTCAAGTGATTTCCATCTAAAATACTATTTTAGAAGAGAATCTAAGGGCAAAACCATGGAGACAGGAAAAAGATCAGTGGTTGCTAGGGTTTGAGGAGAGGAGTTTTCGGGTGATGAAGCTGGTCTGTGCCATTTTTTTTAATGTTTATTTTTAAGAAACAGAGACAGAGCATGAGTGGGGGAGGGGCAGAGAGAGAGGGAGACACAGAATCTGAAGCAGCTCCAGGCTCCCAGCTGTCAGCACAGAGCCCCATACAGGGCTCAAACTCGGGAACACTGAGATCATGACCTGAGCCAAAGCTGGATGCTTAACCAACTTAGCCACCCAGGCGCTCCTGGCCTGTACCCATGGGTAACGGCGGGTGTGCGGAGTTATGCACTCGCCCAGACCCACGGAACGAGCAGCACGGGTGAGCCCCACTCTGGGTGCCCAGCTCTGGGTGCCGACGGTGTGTCAGTGCGGGCTCATGCACTGTAACAGGTGCGCCGCTCTGGTGGGGAGGCTGGCAGCGGGGAGGCAGCTGGGGGGCCGGGGCAGGGGGAGGGCTATACGGGAGCTCTCTGAACCTCCCCCTCAATTTTGCTGTGAACCTAAAACTGTCCTAAAAAAAATAAATATCCTTTAAAATAAAAAAGTTGCAGTGGCTAAGCCTGAAGGAGCCCACCTCCACGAACCCCAGCGCAGGGGCCCAACACCTTGCCCTCCTGCCGTCCTGCACCAGCACATCAGCTCCCCCCGGGCCCAGGCTCTCCCTGTCGAGCTGCAACAGGGCCTCCCCCAGCGTGGGGACCCTCGGGCCGGGCCAGGGGGTGACAGCTGTGCTCAGGGAACAAAGGCCAGTAGTGCTGGGCCCACATCACCTTGGGAAAGGTGCTTTGGAGTAAGCAAGCCCTAGGGCCTGGCTAAGATCCCCATCCCCTCCCCAGACCCAAATCTCAGCCACATTTGCTCAAGGTCACCTGCAGGGAGGGGAGCCAAAGAGCCCCCAAGGCAGAATCTCCTGGGGGTCAGCATCTCCTCACCAGAGCAAGGAGGACAGCCTGTCTCCACCTCCCAAGGAAAGATCCAGAAGGGAGCTGTGTCTGGGCCTGTACAAGGGACAATGTGAGCCCCAAAGGATCAGGCTCAAAGCTCCCGGACCGACCCTCACAGAGTCCCCTGCCCCCTTGCCAGGCCGTACCGGTGACCCCGGTAGGCCTCTCTTCCCACGTGAGGCTGGGGCTGGGCAGCGTCGAGGGGCGTGGGCAAACCTACGGGGAGAAGGGCAGCCACGGCACCTGCCCCACCCCCACACGATCACAGCCACCTGCTCCCCCACCCCCACCACGGGGGCGGGGGGAGGGTTCTGTGTTCAACGTGAACTCCCGATGGATGTGGCTTTCCAACTAACGTTTCATTTCAAGGTGTATAAATATCGCAGCATTGGTCAAGGTTCCGACTCTTTGCTTCAAAAGTACACCCCCAAACCAGCGACTGATTTCACCATTCACATTTCTGCTTAGAGAAATATTCCAAAGCAAACACGTCTCCGTAAGCAAGCCTTGCCAAAAATACTGTTTCCTAATATCTTTGTTGATGGGAAAAGAAAGAGTCCTGTACTAAAGGTTTGGCAAAGAGTGACAAGGATAATCCTTGTGTGAAGGAAGACAGCCAGGCACGGCAAGTTTTGTCACCTCTTATTTTTAAAGAGAGCATGTGGGTCATGCCCCAAGCCTAAAACCCAGAAATAAAAAGATTCAGAAAAGATAGCTCTGAAATTCTGCCCTCCTTTCGGCTTTTGAGGGGAGCACAGCAAGTTTTTAGAGATTCAGGGCTGTAAACTTAAGCTTCCAACTCTTTTGAAGAAGAACTTGTTTTGCATTGTTTCTTTTTCTCTTGAAGACGTATTTACAGAGGGCGCCTGGGTGGCTCAGTTGGCAAAGCATCTGCCCCTTGATTTTGCATCTGGTCATGATCTCACGGTTCGTGAGTTCAAGCTGCGTGTCAGGCTCTGGGCTGACAGTGTGAAGCCTGCTTGGGATCCTCTCTTTCTCTCTCAAAAATAAACATTAAGAAAATTAAATAATGAAAAAATTTAAAAAATAAAAAAGATGGATTTATTGAGATAAAATGAACATGTGATGAATTCGTTCTCATTTCACAGTATAAACATGTTTGTTTAAAAACCAAATCATTATGTTGTACACCTTAAAGTAATAGAATGTGATGTGTCAATTATGCCTCAAAAAAATGTCATCATTTTTAGGCATACAGCCCCAGGTGTGGGCAAAGCAGGAGCCACATTACCACGGCCACGGTTGCGACACAGAGCATCCTGTCTCCTGGTGTCCCTTCGCTGTCAGTCACCCCCCCCAGCACCCCTGATTTGGTTTTGCCTTTTCCAGAATGTCATTTGGGCGGCAGCACACAGTAGGTAGTGCTCCACATCTGGATGCTTTCACTTAGCGTAATGCCTTCGAGCTCAGCCAGCGTTCATTCACCGAGCGGCGTTCCACTGCTCGGATGTGGCCCTCCTTCACCCACGCGCCAGCTGGTGGCCATTTGATCGTCTCCAGTTTGGGTGATAAAATTGCTACAGGTTCTCTTTCTCTGGAGTAAAGAGCCAGGAGAGGCCCTGCTGGGTCGCAGAGGAAAGCGTCCGTGTGACTGCGTGAGAAACGGCCACCCGTCTGCCACGTGGCTGCACGTGGTTGCACGAGGCTGCACCGCTTCCCAGCAGCTGAGCGTTCCGGGTGCTCCATACCCTTGCTGGCATTTGACATCACCGGTACTAGCTGTTCTAGCCGGAATGTGGCAGTAGGTATCTCATGGTTGTTTTAATGTCCGTTTCCCTAATGACTGACGATGTCGAGCATCTTTTCATGTGTTTCTTTGGGGTCCGTGTCTCTCGTTTGGTGAAGTGTCTGCTCAGCCCATTATCAGAAACGGAGGCTCCGCATCTTCTTGCCCCAGCTGCTAACGCGAGGTGGAGGGGGGCACTGGGAGGCATCTCAACATGCTGGTCGCCATCATTTTCCTCCATGGGACCCCTAACGACGCCCCGGAGGTGGCACCCTGAGAAGCTTCCGCACGTGAGAGATCCCAGTGCTGGAAGAGCATGGGTCCCACGGGAGGAGCGTGATGTCTTCTCACCCTCACGGAAGGGAAGGTTCCGTACAGTCTCTCCGATTCTGTATTTGCCAGCTGTCCTGAGTGGGACACGACGCGTGGTGACCATGTAACTGGCACACGTAGAGCCCCCCAGAAGGCTGCCTGGTGCTGGACCCTTGGCCGGATTTCGTCGGTCTTAATTAACCAAGTTCTCGACCGCATGAGGGCAACTGGAGCCATGCGGCGAGGTCACCCTTCGGCGCTGGATGGAAGAGCAGGGCTGGACCCAGACGGAGAGCTGCAGGCTCCCAGCACGAGAGCGGCGTGCCTCGCGGCTCCTGCACACCTGTCCCTTTGGCTGCGGCTGCTCCCCTGCCCCAAGGTGCTTGTCTTCTCTCCGTGCACGGTCTGTGTGGCCCCCGCGAGCCAGCCTGCCATGACCCCCAATCCGCTGGCGCCCACGCCCGATGCTCTGAACTAGTGCTCCGCAGCCGAGCAACTCTGCCACCCTTCAGTCAGGGGACAAGGGGCAAGGTCTGGGCATGCCTTTGCTGGTCGAAATTAGAGACGGGTGCTTCTGACATTGAGTCCAGCTCCTGGATGGGGCTCAACATCCTACAAACACACGGGCAGCCCCCCACACTCAGCAAGGATCCAGTCCCCGGGGTCAACGGCACGGGCACTGTCTGCTTCAGATCCGTTGGGCGTTCTGCTCAATGACAGACATGTCTAGTGATCAGGTGTCCCCAACACTGTGGCATTTTGGGTCCCTTCAGGGCTCAGGAACTTCAGAGTTATCTTCAATTCCATTCTATTTTTATCCCCATCAGGGAAAAAAAGGAAAAAGGCAAAGACAAATGAAGAAGGCATGAATAACGTATATGGCCCATAATTTGGACGTAAATGGGACTGAAGACATCAGCGTGCCTTTGACAGATTTACAACGGTCACATCAAAGGCCGGAGAGGGTCTGCACAGTGCACTTTGCAGGTTCAAGTCCGAGAAACCCAGGCATTATCTCTGATGGTGAGGTTTATTTTTTCTCATTTTCACGCCATTTGAATTTGGAGGCTTAGAAAACTGGTTTTTTAATAAAAGTAAATTGGAAACTAGGTTAGACATAGGTGATAGTTCATTTTCCATGTCATGCATCACATTTAAATTTTGTGTGTGATTTTATACATGATGATCACCTTGACTAGGCTACGGCACCCAGCTTCTGGTCAAACATTATGCTAGATGTTTCTATGAAGGCATGTTTGAAATGACATTAATATTTAGTCAGTGGACATTGCATAGAGCGGATTGCTCCCCGATATGATGGTGGGCCTCATCCAATCAGTTGAAGGCCTCAGAGAAACAGACTCACTTCTCCCAAGGAAGGGGAAATTCTGCCAAAAGACAAAATAGAGGCTCGAACCGCAACTCCTTCCTGTGTCCCCAGCCTGTCGGCCCACCCTGAACATTTTGGACTTGCCGGCCCCCATTATTGTGTAAGATAATTCCTTAAAACAGCCTTTCTCTGTCTCCCCCCTTGTAAATGCATATGTAAATGTGTATGTACATGGACACACACACAAGTTGATCATGTTTTCCGAGAACGCTAATATACTATCTTTACTATTGTCCTTACAAAATGGCACCCATCTGAGATTCTTCAATGGCTGACACTGCATTGCTCACGTGACTTTGGTTATTTTTCCGTCTAGAAGAGTTCGGATGTCATGGACACCTGCGTCACCCACGGGCATGACTAGCTCGTGTGACCAGCGCCGGTGAGTGTGTCCAAGGAACAATGTTGAGAATGGCCGTCCCGCCCACCCAGACCAGAGCTCGATGACCACAGGGCTCTGCCACTGCCACTGCTGCAAGACGGGAACAGAAGCGCGAATCGTGTGTGGCTCCTCCTGGGTTCAGGGACAACAGTGCGGGAAGCCACCCTGATGTGGAGCAAAAGATGGGAGGTTTTGAGGAGGAAAGAGCTCAAGACAAGTTCAAGCCCAAGCTAAGCTGGACCGGCGCCGGAAGAAAAGAGGGGTGAGGCGCAGGGCAAACAGCACCCCATTGCTTGACATGACTAGCATTCGTAGGAGATGATGGTGGGGTAAGGCCCGGCTCCTTATCCCCTACTTGGTCTTTCACGGGTCCCAGAATGCAAAGAAGGCCACAAGCATTGGCTGAGTGAAGGGAAGAATACTACTCCAGTGTGGCCTCATCTTGGTTACATCCGCAAAGACCCCATTTCCAAATCAGGTCTCATTCCCGGGTTCGGAGGGTTAGGAAGTAGACCTATTCGGGGACACAGTTCAACCTTCTAAGGGCTCAACCCTGTCCCGGTGAATGCTGCGCCCTCGGGGGGTGCCGCGGGCCAGTGAGCAGGGAACAGAGCAGTCCCCCAGGGCTCCCTGAGGGCCAGGCTGGGGCCACTCACCGGGGACCTGGCAAAGCCACCCGCAAGCACGTGCAAGGGGAACAGAGATGCCTGCGACCCGGGGCCGGGGAAACAGGCCTCGGCCTCCCTGCTTCTTCTGGGTGGGGCTCCTCAGTCCCTGCATCTGAGCCTGTTTCCGAAGCATCTTCTGCAGGAGGCCTTATTCCTGATGAGACGGTGTGCCTGTCGCCCAGCACGACGTGGGGACCAGGGGTCAGCCACGTCAGGGGAGACGGCGGAGCGCTCGCCGACAGCTATTTGGCGAGAGCACCTACTACGTGCCAGTCCCCACGCAGGACCACGAAACCTCGGTTCAGAGCTGAGATACCGCTCAGCCTTTTCTGCTGCTCCCGGCAATTCCCCACCACCACCATTTCCCCTTCCGGCCATTCCCCCCCTGGCTATTCCCCACCCCCCGCCACTCCCCTCCCAGGCATTGCCCCCTCCGGGCCCAGCCTCTCACACCTCCAGGCCCCAACAGCTTTCTGCTCTGTCCAGTCCCCGCTGCTCTCGGCTGCCCTGCACCTGTGGCCAGACCCCCTCTGCACCCCTCCCCCCCCCCCCCCCCCCCCCCCCCCCCCCCCCCCCCCCCCCCCCGCTCCACGTCTCTGACCCTGTGGCCACCCAGGAGGAATGCAGACCCAAGCCACCCTCACCATCTTCCCCTCCACACCCTACCCCACCCCTGCTTCATCTGCCTGTTCAGCCAGCATGAAGCCCACTGCGCGAGGCTAAGCCCTGGGGCTGCAAGCAGGAAGAGGCGCGGAGGCAGTGAGAAAGTACCTGTCATTGCACCGGCCTCTATGGGCTGTGCCAGGAATGCACGGGAATCCCAAAGGAACAGCAGGGAAAAACTCCATCGCTCTGTCTGCAGAGGTCAAAGAGGGCTCCCCGGAGGAGGTGACGCCCTGGCTGTATTGAAGGAAGAGGAGGAGCTGGCTAGGCATTAAGTGGAGGAGGATGTTCACGGGAGAAGGGGGTGAGGACAGGGGAGATGTGTTAGCTGGCGGCAGTGAGCTCTACCTGGTGTCTACTCGGCCTGTAGGCCTGGGAGCTGCCCCAGCCCAGCCCTGCAGGCCCTGCTACCAACGCCCACTGCGCTGACTCCACCCCCCTCCAGGCTCCACCTTGTTCAGGGTCATCCTCAGGGGCTTCCCCATCTCCCTTACCCCCAGACGGCTTTTCTGTGGTCCTAGGCCAGCCAGTCCTGGCTTGGGGATGGGGGGGTGATGGGGGTGGGGCCGCAGGGACAGGTTGCCAGGCAATACCAGACCCTCCCCGACCTCAGCCAGACCCTGCGGTCCCTGTTGTGACCTGGCCTTGCCCCCACCTGCTGCTGGACCGCTGCACTGTGCTGCTGCACCCCAGACTGGCCCGGGGTCCCCTTCCCCCCAGTGGCTGATGACCCGGGAAGGTCTTCTCTGTCCCCTTGAGAGCCAGCCCCCGGGCCCAGGGCTCTGGACCCTGACCCTGCCTGCTTACCCGCCTCCCGCGAGGCCCCAGGTCCCATCCTCCCGGACACTGGCCTGAGCAGCTGCTCCCCCGCAGCAGGCCCGGCGTGGCCATCTGCTTCTCCGATGGCACGTGGCCTCAAGCCCGAGGGCTCCTCCGGACGCACACCGGCGCGCCCGCACGTGTCCCTGACTTTCCAGGGCGCTCAGGCCTTCACACGGCCGCCCCCGGCTTTTGGACATCACACTCCCCACGAACTGCTGGCTTCAGCCCTCAGACAGCATCTCCCGGACTCCGGCCGCCCCAGCGCCGGGCCTGTTCTGGACTGTTCCCTCCGGGGCTGCCCCCGGAAGCCAGAGCCAGGACCTGAAGGTGGGGACGGAGGGTGGGCCGTGTGGAGTGCGGCAAGCAGCCGCCACCAGGGCGGGAGGAAGGGGGAGCCGAGCTGGAGCCCCGCGGGCAGGGCCCCGACACCCGCTCCCAAGCCCGGCTCCGTCCCAGGCCCCGGCCTCCTTCACTGACCCTCGACCGGGAGGCGTAAGCAAACCACAATCCCAAGCTAAGGGGCAGGAGGCCCTGGACCAAGGCCAGCAAGTCCAGCTCGACCGGAAGTGGCCACCCCCCTCCCTGGAGACCCGCCCTGCGGTCCCTGCAGCCAGCAGGCGGGGCCGGCCGGCACTCAGGACACCTTGGGGAGTAGCTGTGTTGTCCCCAGCGGCGGATCAAGGGTGTGACTAGAAAAAGGCGGCCGGGCTGTGTTCTGAGGTCTTCCTGTCACAGACACGGTCATCGTGGCCAATGTGTCCCAGGCCTCTGAGTTTCTGTGCTAGATTCTCCCTCACAGATACCTGTGGCCCTGCAGTGTCC
>NW_024080890.1:1960073-2002084 GCF_003009895.1 Hyaena hyaena
GGGGGGTGGCCCAAGGCAGGCGGCCCCAAGAAGGGCCACTTTGACCTGAAGATTCTTTTGAGTTGAAAGCAATCAACACCCGGCAGGTTCAGGAACGTTCCTCACCTCCCCCACAGCCGCCGACACCCGCCCTGGAAAGGCGAGCCCTCGGCAGGAAGCGCGCTCTTAGCACAGCCTCCTCTCTACCTAAGGGGCTGCTCTGCCCAACAGGGCGACTCCTTTCCCAGCACCTCCTCCCACCTTCCTGCCCGCGCCCCCAACCCGGGCCCCCCACGGCCAACCCTCCCCGGAGCTCAGGACGTCCTGTGGCCCGACTGTCCCCGGAATCCCACGTCTTTGTGGATTCCCCGTACGCACCAAACGGAGTTGGATCTTCTCCTGCGAATGTGTCCCAGGTCAGTGTGACTCTGGGCCCAGCTGCGAGGACCTTGAAGGGCAGAGAAAGGTCTTCCTCTTCAACAGGTGGGAGGGAAGGAGACTCAGAGGAAGCACAGAATCTGCTGCTCTGTAAAAGCAGAATCCCATGCCATCCACAAATGTCAGCGGAGCCCCGACCCGGGGCCAGGTGCCCACCTGCCTGGCGTCTGGTTGCTGAGAAATGAGCTGAGTGACAGATGTGAGAGGCCACACCCTCAGGGTGCAGATGGGGTGGACACCAACACCCCCACCCGCCCTTTAGGTGATGCATGTCCCAGGCCCCAGGGGCTGCTCCACTGATGTGACCAGAGAAGCTGCAAAAGCGCTTGTTTCCTTCCATTCTGACCCCTAACTTTCTGGTTCGGTTCTTCTTTCCAGCCAGTCTCTGGGATCAAGCAGAAGACCCTGGGGGCAAAGCGTCGCCTGGTGGGGACCCAAACTACCCCCTCGAGCACCGCCCGGAGCCAGGGAGGCCCAGCGTGAGGGACCCCAGGACGGTGGCGGACCTGACCTTCGCCTCCCACCTGCACGGACCCACCACCTTGGCCCCAATTCCCCCTCCGCGCCCCCCCCTCCCCCAACACAAACCAGGAAGTGTTTCCGGCACTTTGGAGACGGTCTCTGAAACATTAGCCGCCATCTTCCCCATGTTGGCCTCCCTGAAATAACTTCCTTCCTTTGTTCACTGTCTTGGGGGTTTGTCAGCAGCCAGTGGCTGGGCCTGGCCTGTTTGGGACCCCTGATTCCCAGCTATAAAGCCCCTCAACCTGGCCTCTAAAAGATGGGCTCCAGGGACGCCTGGGTGGCTCAGTCTGTTAAGCGTCCAACTCTTGGTTTCAGCTCAGGTCACGATCTCACGGTTCATGAGTTCAAGCCCCACATCAGGCTCTGCGCTAACAGTGCGGAGCCTGCTTGGGATTCTCTCTCTCTCTCTCTCTCTCTCTCTCTCTCCTTCCCCATTTGCACTCTCTCTCTCAAAATAAATAAATAAACAACAACCCATCTGGGTCATTAGTGTATCGAAAAACTCTGAACGTTAATTTAGAATTAACTTTTTTTTTTTTTCAAATCTGTGTTTCCCCTGTGGTCGATTTTTATCATTCCTATAATTCAGTAAGGTTTTCACTACCAAAAGGAACACGGAGACGTTTGGTGAGCTGGTGTCTGGGGTCACGGGTGAAGCGTTGAGGAGCGCGCCCTGTGAGCACCGCTGACCCAGGCCACGCCCAGCAGCCAGGCGGCGCGTCTCTTGTCACCGCGGGCCCCGCGCCCTCCCCGCCGCCCTCCGGTTCCGTTGGCTCGGCTCTGCTCAGAAAACGTTTTTCAACTTTCCGCCTTGCCCAAACCTAGTATCTCTTTAATTAGCAAATTCTGCCAACAGTCTATTTTCAAACTATCATAGATGCATGTGGAATGTCTTCGCACCTTTCTGTTTGCACCAATTTTCACGGTCCCTGGCTTTCCGGCTACTACCGTAATTGTTTTCAAATGGGAACGTATGAGAGTTCTGAGCAAGTTTTTTCTATCAGCGTATCACTCATAGGTCATATCACATGAGGGAGTCTGCCTTAATTTTATAACCTTTTCTATTCATCTGCAGGATTATTTTTTCAGCACATAGTCTCATCCCAGACAGCGTTTCATCCTGCGCATCTGGCTGAGTCCCCGCGGCCGGCCGCTCCGGGACCCCTTCTGGCTGGGCTTATTCCAGACCTGATCATTTTGCTCTGGAATGCTTTCAATTTGCAAAGTAGTTATCTGAGCAAGGAGTGGGAGTAGCCATAACCTCTAATTCTCGTTGAATCCCTATCACATTCCCCGTAGGGCTAAGCACTTGACCTTTAGCTCTCTTGCTGCTCACATTTGACCTGTAGGAGCTCGGGAGGTGGAAATTCCCGAGGCTCCTGTTCCAGGTGAGGAGGAAGCTGCTGGTTTCCGAGGTGATATGACTTGCCTGAGGTCATCCAGTCACTAAGTTGAAAGAGCTGGCGCCAGTCCCCAGCAGCCAGCTCTCAGCTTCAAATATTCTACCTCCCGGCACCCACCTTTATAAAACTGAAAAAATAAACACCATCTGTATATTTGTGGTTGTGTCTTAGCTACACCAGTCGTGACCAGAACCACCACAGCTCAAGTTTGCACTTGCACTCGTGTCACTCATGGAACTTTCTCTGTTTGTCTTTCTTAACTTCAGAATTAAACCATAATGGGCACCCGGGTGGCTCAGTCCGTTAAGCGTCTGACTTCGGCTCAGGTCATGATCTCGCAGTTCATGAGTTCGAGCCCCACATCAGGCTCTGTGCTGACAGCTCAGAGCCTGGAGCTGCTTCAGATTCTGTCTCCCTCTCTCTCTGCCCCTCCCCCACTAGCACTCTGTCTCTCCCTCAAAAATAAAATAAAAACAGAATTAAACCATGGCTCCTCAGCCACTGAGGGAAGCTTCCTCCTTCACTATATGATTAATATCAATCCTCAGACTTGAAGGCATTTCAGTTTCAATTAACATTCTCCAGGAATAGCTCAACTTTGCTCTGTGGCATTTTGTTCTTATGTTTGATGAGTCACTGGTACAATTTTTGCTTATTATCTCCTTACATTGTTGTACATATTTGGGCCCATTTAACACGTTATCTGAGCAATGCGGTCCTGAAGGCTAGCTTCTACTAAAACAACTGGTTTTTACTCTAACATTGCTATCTTGGGGGCCACTTAGGTTCTTGGGGCACCTGAGCTTCAGGTAGGCTAGTCACCTACTGACCAGTAAGAGACGGTGAAAACAGTGAGGGTACCTGTAGACAGCAAGATGGAGTCACTCATGTCAAGCAGGGACCCGGGTCAAGTTCAGGGTACTATAGCAAAGCCAGCACGGGCTGGAGACACCCCGGTACTGATTACCCGCAGGAGCAGAGCAAATCTGATGACAGCCCTTTCAAAAGGGAGGATTTTTGCAGCAAACTGTCAGACTCCTCAGACGTGACCCCTCTGTGCCTGAGCACTTCAAAAAGGGCAGCTTCGGCCAAAGCCTCCGCCCAGTTCATCCCCAACAGGGCGGAGTCTCTCTGCTGCTTGACCATAATAAGCAGTGAGCGCCCAGCGCTGACCCGGACCCGACAGAGGCCTTATCTCAACCGCCCGCCCACAGACTGACTTTGAGTTCGGTTCGTTAATTTCCTAGCCCCTCTCCCCCTCTGATGTCTTGCGTGTTGTGTGGCCTGTCTTCTGTTCTGCTCTGTCTGCCGTGTAAGAAGCCAAGTCTAACCACACGGTGAAATGTCACTGAGTTGGGAATCCTGAACCTGCTTTATAAGGATGACTAACTTCGCTTTTTGACTGAATGGAGCAGGCGTTCAGACAGACCCACCTCGTGTGCGCCTTCACTGGGGGCTCATGACAGTCCCTTTCCTGCTTTCCTTTATTTTTTTTAATGTTCATTTATTTATTTACTTATTTACTTAGACGGTGTGCATGAGCGGGAGAAGGGCGGGGGGGGGTGGAGAGAGAGAGAGAGAGAGAGAGAGCGCGAATCCCAAGCAGGCTCCACAGTGTCAGCACAGAGCCTGGCGCAGGGCTTGATCCCACGAACCGAGAGATTGTGACCTGAGGTGAAATCAAAAGTCAGACGTTTAACCAGCTGAGCCCCCCAGAAGCCCCACGCGCTTCCCTTGAATACAGAATTCTGATGCGCTAACTTCAGTCCCAAGGAAAGAGGACAGCAGTGGGTTTTAGAATAACTGTCACCTTGCTGACGATTCAGTGGCACTGTAATATTGAGATGGAGCCAATCACTCCAGTCTACTGATCACAAGGGAAGAACTACATCTGAAAAGGATTTCGGGGGGAGAGCCCGGCAGATTTTGACCTTCGGCTTCGTATCACATACTCCAAGGGTCTTATTTTCTAAATGTAGTCGATTTTTATAAGTCAAAATTCTTGGGAATCTTTTCAAGCAGTGTTCAAAAAGCCTAGGCTTATGTAGCCAATGATACGCCAAATGGGTTAAATACGCAGTCTTGGCCAGACCTCAGATGATATCATGACAGTTCTTGGTCACCGATCATCACTACTCATCCATTTTCAAAGTGTTAGACTGCTGACAATAATTTGCCTACCTTAGAAAGAAAGAAAGCTTACAAACAACAGGACGTCTATTTTTAGAAGTAGTAATTTCACAGATACCAGGGAATCAGGCAGTGTACCAAATCAACTGAGTCACATGGACGGAGGGGGATTCCTTTCTAATGGAGAAAACAGATTAAAACACTTGACCCAGTTTGTACGAGAGTGCTTTGTAAGTAAACCTCTAGTTCTATACTGTTTCATCAAGTCTAGTTCTAAACTTGATATTTTAACATAAATTTGGGGGGAAATATTGATTAAGATGTTGACAGGTGTCAAATTTCTAGCGCAAAACATGCCAAGTATGAAAATGAATCTCAGAGATGACTTAGTACAGTAAGTACTTTTCCAATCAAGTTTAAATGCACATTCATATTTCTTTTTTCAGCAGGGTGACTCATGTTCTGAACCAGGGTCAACAAGGCTGACTCTTACCCAAAAAAAAGGGATAAAGCTCTAAAGTCTCCAAGATTTAAAAAACAAAAGACCAAAACAACAACAACAAACAACCAAAAAAGTCCAATCTTATCTCTACTCTCTTTTTTTTTTTTTTAACATTTTTATTTATTTTTGAGAGAGAAAGAGAGCAAAAGCAGGGAGGGGCAGAGAAAGAGGGAGATGCAGGGCTCGAGCCCACAGACTGTGAGATCATGACCTGAGCCGAAGTCGGACACTTAACTGACTGAGCCACCCAGGCGCCCCTCATCTCTACTCTTTTAAAAATAGATTCATATAAGGAACTCACCAAACTACACGCCCGAAAAACAAACAACCCAGTGAAGAAATGGGCAGAAGATATGCACAGACACTTCTCCAAAGAGGACATCCAGATGGCCAACAGACACATGAAACAATGCTCAGCATCCCTCCTCATCAGGGAAATACAAATCAAAACCACACTGAGATACCACCTCACGCCAGTCAGAGTGGCTAAAATGAGCAAATCAGAGAACTCCAGATGCTGGCAAGGATGTGGAGAAACGGGCACCCTCCTACACTATTGGTGGGAATGTAAACTGGTACAGCCCCTCTGGAAAACAGTGTGGAGGTTCCTCAGGAAACTAACAATAGAACTCCCCTAGGACCCAGCAATAGCACTGCTAGGAATTTACCCAAGGGACACAGGAGTGCTGATGCACAGGGGCACATGTACCCCAATGTTCATAGCAGCACTCACAATAGCTAAAACATGGAAAGAGCCTAAGTGTCCATCAACAGATGAATGGATCAAGAAGATGTGGTTTATCTATACCATGGAATACTCCATGGCAATGAGAAACAATGAAATCTGGCCTGTGTAGCAACATGGGTGGACCTTGAGGGTGTTATGCTGAGCGAAATAAGTCAGGCAGAGAAGGACAAATATCATATGTTTGCACGTATAGGAGGATTAGGAGGAACTTAACTGAGGACCACAGGGGAGAAGAAGGGGGGAAATGGTGGGGGAAAGGGAGAGAGGCAAACCATGAGAGACTCTTGAATGCTGACAAAAACTGAGGACTGATGGATGTGGGGGTGAGGGGGGATGGGCATGGAGGAGGGCACTTGTGGGGATGAGCACTGGGTGTTATGTGGAAACTAATTTGACAATAAACTATTTGTAAAAAATAAATAAATAAATAAATAAATAAATAAAAATAGATTCAGGGTCAGATAAATGGAGTCCCGCGTTTCAGCCATCTATTCACGACATGCACAGAACCTCGTGAAGCTTGATGTCACATGGGACAGATGTGCCCAGCTGTCTTGAAATGTCGCGGTAAGACACAACGCCGGTTTGCTTGCAGATACACAGAATAAGCTGCTGTTTGGAAAGGGCCACCCAGCCTGTAATGCCCTTTGGTGAATTCACTGTTGGCTCTCCCAATGCGGTGTCCCCACCTAGAAATCCAGAATGACGGTCAGCTCCCCCGTGCCTGTGTACAGGAAGGGAGTTACTGCGTGATTCCAGAGTTCGTCTTCCTGGCTCTTGGGGGAACACAGGTTAGCATGGCTGCCTCCACCATCAGGCCCGCCCCACGTCTGGGTCCCTGAGAGAGGCCAACCACCCTCCCCCACGGTCCAGAGCACACAGGACTTGGTAGCATTCACCACTTGGATCCTGGCTCTTTCCCCAGGGAGGATGCCAGTTCCTTGAGGGCAGGGACCATCAAGTATCCATCTGTGCAGTCCCGATGCCTGGGTCACGACAGGCACAGAGATCAGAGTGCTGAAGGCAGGGCGGGAGGAAAGGAGGCCATCCAAGACTCAGACCCGCTCCACACCCCACATCCCTCACTGTTTATAAAACCAGTAGCTCACCGAACACGGGCCATGGAGCATGAATCCCTCCGCCTTCTGCTGCCTGACAACTCATTCTCCATCTGCACACACCTGTCTCCCTCCCACATCATCTAACAGAAGCTCTGGGCTCCTGATTCACCCCTTCCCCTAAGGAGTAAAAGATAAAGGGCTTAAGAGCTAACGAATTCTAGCCTAAACATCTGGAGTATTTTCAGCACTGATTTCGCTGTCAGACATGAGTCCAGCCCACTTCCTGCTCCTCCTGGCCGTAGGAGCCCCGCTTTTCTGGAGAGGAGACTTTTCTCATTCCTGGAGAGCAGGGTGGCTGTGCAGCTCAGATCACAGCAGGGGACGGACACTTGTTCAACACACGCTGTCATTCTTCACCCCGCTGTGAGGCTTTGGGGATATAGATCTGCCATTATTTACCCCCAGTAGCCTATAGTGCGGATTTTAAGGGATCTGTATTTCTCACACAGAATCTGAAGCAGGCTCCAGGCTCTGAGCTAGCTGTCAGCACAGAGCCCAATGCGGGGCTCGAACCCACGAACTGTGAGATCATGGCCTGAGCCAGCTGGATGCTTAAGCGACTGAGCCCCTCAGGCACCCTGAGGTTTATGCTTTTAAACCCGTAGAGACCTTTCTCCCCCAGTTTATGAAAGGGCTGTGCTTATGTGGGACGAGAAAGGCAAAGAAACCAGGTCGTAGTATTGCTAATACCACCAAGTCAGACGCCGTTGTAACACAGCTTCTAAAGGAGACCTGGCCATGGGACACAGACGGCCCGGGACACAGGCCCCGAGCTCTGAGAACACACAGGTTAACAGGCTGGCGTCACAGCTGGCCTGCCGGCAGCCGGGAACAGAGCAGCCAGAGCCCAGAGGCAGGAGGCTGGCTCAGCAGGAGCGGGGGGAGGCGCTGCCAGCGGATGGAAGAGGAAGAGGGAATGCCCGCAAGTTCCCAAACCAGCTGTGCGCGGCGGAGGCAGCCGGCCAAGTGGAGGAACCAAGAGAAGCCACCTCTGTGCCACTTTGCAGGCCAGGCCCACACTGAGGCTGCACCCACCGGATCTGCATTTGGAGACATAAATGTGACTAAACTGGACTGGCCTGGGGAGGGAGGGTGCAAGCCTGACGCAGGAAGTTAGTGCGGTGGCTACAGCGGTCGGTCAGAGAGCTCAGAGATCGTGGAGGCCGGAGCAGCGGCAAGGGGGCAGGTGAGGCCACACTGAAGGGGCCCCCGAGAGGCGGACGGGCAGGCCTCGGTGATGGCTCATGGCTCTGGGCTACCCGGATGGTGAGGTCTGGCAAGAACCTGGTTATATAGATGGTGTGATGTGAACTGTGCTCAAATAAATATACATGACGCGGTGCTAGGAATCCTGTTGGGGTGCGTGCATGTGTGGGCAATACCCATATACACATATATATATTGTGTGTATATATATGTACATAAATGTTGTATATATAGTGTGTGTGTGTGTGTGTGTATAGTTGGGCTCCTGCTAGAGGCCAGGCTCTGTGCTAGGCTCTGGACAGGCAGAGGTGGAGGCCTCCTGGGGGCTGAGGGGGTCCCCGCAGGCAGAGCCACTAGAACATCCACAGACGGTATACAACAAGCTACTAGAGGTGCTGTGGGCGCACCGGAGGGAGCATCGCACCCAGGGTGAGGCAGAGGAGGCGGTGGATCCCCCTGGGGGGAGGAGGGGGCGGGAAGGAATCCAAGCCAGCAAGGTGAACCGATCAAGGTAAGAGGTGCCCGGCGGCAGCGTGAAAGGGGGAGAAGAGGTCACTTCAGACGCCAGGAGGCGAGAGACAGAGCCTGACTTGTTTGGGGACGTTGCGGGGGGGGGGGGGGGGGGGGGGGGGGGGGGAGGGGGGATGGGATTACAGGTGGACCAGGTCATCACTCTGGTGGGTCCCATTATGGAGTTTGAATGTTAGCCTTGGAGCCTCTGAGGGCCATCAACCATTTAAGGGAGTGGTGTGATACCTTTTGTTTTTTAAAAAGATCACTTGGATTGCAAATCCAGGGCCGACTAAAAGGGAAAAACCTGAAAGCTGGGAGAGCGATCTGGAAGCAGTTGGGGGTGGAAAGTGGTTAAGGGATCAGAGAAATGTTCAGGAGGTGGATGGATCAGACTCGGTGAGAGGCTGCATCCGGGACCTGAGGGCAGAGGCGGACACGGTGCCCAAGTTCCGGGGTCAGGCACCCGGGCTAACTGTCCCAGGGATGGACGAGACGACAGAGGGTGAGCGTAACAATGGGGTCAGGTCCAGAGCCACAAACCTAGGAGGTCAACTGACAGACTGAGGTTTCTGCAGGACGTGCCAGGCCCGGGGGCAGTGAGGCGGTGAGGGCAAGAGCCTGAGCATACGCCTTAAGAGTGCGGGCACCACAATGTGTCCCCCCCCCGCGCCCCCTCCCCCGAAGCGGCGAGAAAGGAAGGCGAGGGACACTGCTTTTGGTATTTGGAATAGAACAGTAAATAAAAACTTGGCTCTGACTCTGGCGCTTGCTCCCCAGCGCGGTATTAGTTTTCTCGCTGTAAAATGGGGATTACTGTGTGGCCACTCCCACTAAGCCCCGGGGACCCTAGAACTCAAGACCCTTTGAAAGCCTTACAATCACTGTTGCGTTCTGCCTTCTTTTAAGTCCCAAACCACTTTTTGCTCTACTACCGTTCAGTTCAAAATATAAAGACACTTCTTAATATTTTTAAATAGCTGTAGGAGAAAATACTCAGGTGGAAGATTCTTCGAGATGAAGCGTCCTCTTAAAATGAGTGGAAACTAAAATAATTGGCAAAAAGCTGTTACGTGGAAACAAATTTTTATCAACCTAAGGCAAGATTATTTGTTACCCATGTTCCCCAGACGTTTCATAAGTTATTTTAACCAGGGTCATGTGCATAAACGCAAGCTTAAAAAATGAAATCAGGGGCGGCTGGCTGGCTTGGTCAGTAGAGCATGTGATTCTTCTCTCTGGGTTGTAAGTTCAAGTTGGGTGTAGAGATTGCTTAAAAATAAAATCTTAAGGACTGGGGGGCTCAGTCGGTTAAGCATCTGACTTTGGCTCAGGTCACGGTCTCACGGTTCATGGGTTTGGGCCCTGCATCGGGCTCTGTGCTGACAGCTCAGAGCCTGGAGCCTGCTTCGGGTTCTGTGTCTCCCTCTCTCTGCCCCTCCCTGCTCATGCTCTGTTTCTCTCTGTCTCTCAAAAAAAAGAATAAACATTAAAAAAAAATTTTAATGATAAAATCTTAAAAACAATAAAGATTCAAAATTAAAAATGACAGGGGTACCTGGGTGGCTCAGTCGGTTTAGCCTCCGACTTCAGCTCAGTTCATGATCTTGCAGGTTTGTGAGTTTGAGCCCCACGTCTGGTTCTGTGCCGACAGCTCAGAGCCTGGAGCCCGCCTGGGATTCTTCGTCTTCCTCTCCCTCTGCCCCTCCCCTGCTCGCACTCTGTCTCAAAAATAAACATTAAAAAAATTTTTAATAAAAAATTATCATTAAAAGATTGACAGACATTTGAAAAGTATTAACCATGGTTTTTTATTTAAAAATTATTTTAATGTTTAGAGAGAGACAGGGTGCGAGCAGGGGAGGGGCAGAGAGAGACACAGAATGTAAAGCAGGAACTAGGCTCTGAGCTGTCAGCACAGAGCCCGACGGCGGGGTTGAACTCAGGAGCCACGAGATCAGGCCCTGAGCCCAAGCCGGACGCGAAACGCACCGAGCCGGCCAGGTGCCTCAGTACTGACTACGACCTGAATTCCAGAACCTAAGTCTATCCTAAACATCCCCGCTTTAGAAGGCAATATAACAGTAGTTATTAAAAGATTATGTTCAATCCCAAAAGTACAACGCTGAGCTCAGATGCCTTAAGCAGGGAGAGAGAAGTTCCATCAAACATTCAGAGCAGATATTCTAATTTTATGCAGACTGTTTCACTAATTGGAAAGGGGACTGGCGGTGGTGCTTAATTCATTTAACGAAGACAGCGGTACCTGTGATACAAACACCAAGATACCTTTAACAACTAGAATTACAGACGGATTTTCTTTATAACCCCACCTTGCAACCTCCTCCCCTGGGGCTGCGGGGAGCTCGTCGAGCAGAGCGTTTCTTTAGGGTTAGTGTTTGGAGTTGGGCATTTGTCGGAACACACTCCTGGTCCAGACTGCAAGTGGAGTGAGCTTCCTCGGCGTCACAGGCGTGCAAGAAAACGAGTCGGCCCGGGCACGGACGCGGGAGGAGCCGCGTCGGTGCACCGCGATCACTCACGCCGAGCGAGGCTGCAGGCGGCCCGCGGCCGCGCACCGCCAGGCGGGGGCCGCGAGAGGCCGGCGACCAGCGCGGCGTCCTCCTCCGCTAGCGCGGGACCGACGGGGAGGCCGGTCCCCCGGGGCGGCGGCGGCGCAGGCGGGCGCCCAAGGTCAGCTCTGCGCACCCCGCACCCCGCGCACCTCCGCGCAGGCCGCGGGCGCCCCGACCGAGACGCCGCGCGCCGAGCGTCCGCGGCGCTCGCGGGGCGGAGAGGCGACCGGCCCCTCGCGCCCCGTCCGCAGCCTCCGAGCGGCCCGCAGAGGGCGGGCGCCTCGGGGCGGGGAAGCGGCGGGCCCGGCGCCGAGCGGACGCTCGGGGGCCGCGGGTGGACGCGGGCCGCCAGGCGGAAGGCGCGCGCGGGGCGCGGAAGGACGCGGGCGGCGGCGGCGCTCCCGTCAGGCCCGCCCTCGCCCGCCCCCGGCGCGGCGCGCCTCCCTCGTCCCGCCCCCAGGCGCCCGGCGCCCAATCACAGCGCCGCGCACGTGACGAGCGCTGCCTGCGATGACCTCATCCCTGGTGTGGGATGACGTCAAATTCAAGATGGATGGAATCACAGCGGCAGCGGCGGCTGCGGCGCGCGCGAGCCGAGTGTGAGCGGAAAGGGGCCCGGCGGCTGCCTCGGGGCTGGAGACCGGTGAGTAACTGTCACGCCGCTCGCCCCAGGAGAACTGCGGGGCCCCGCGGGAGGCCACAGCCTCCTCGCCAAACGCGGCCTTTCCTGACGTAACTCTGAGGTGATTTCTCTCCTCTTTTTTCTCTCCACCAGCGGGTTGCGGGTTCCGAGCGCTTCTGCGCGTGCGCCGGGCCCGGGCTCTCACCGAGCATGCCCCAGGCTCCCACGTAGCCGATTGTGCCTTCACACTGCGCATGCTCATTGCCCGCACTTGGCCTCGCCCTCGCTACTGCGCACGCTCCGTCCCCGGCTGGTCTTTCCCCAGCCCGGCCAGGTGCCCCCTGGGCCGGACGTGCCCGGCCTTGGAGCGCGCACCTGCGCGGAGCGGTTGGGGCGCCTTCCGGCCCAGGGCACGTGTTCGCGTCCCGTGCGGGCGTGGGGACGGGCCGGGGACGCAGGGTGCGCGGGTGTGCGCCGGAGCTGCGGGGCAGCGGGACCCCGCACCTGCCGCGGCCAGCGCCCCGTAGCCCCTGGGTCCCTCCCGGCACCCGCCGGCGAGACCAACCAGGAGCGCGGGCGGACTTGGCCGGCCCCGCCCCGGTCCGCCCCCTCGGCCTGCCCTCTGCGGGACGCGTGGACCCCGGGGCGCGCACCGTTCCCTCCAGAACCCCTGGAGGACTTGTTTCTGCTGCGTTGTGGATGGCTCGCCGCTTGAAAAAGGCCCCGTCCGAAATCTGCGGCCGGGGGCGGTGGAGATGGGGGGTGTTGGGATCCGCGGTCCTGGAGACCCCGGCCCAGAGACCTCTGCCGGCGGGAGTCCCCGTGATCTTTCCGTGTGTGTACTCGCCCGGACCACGTGGGCGGACCAAGTTCAGTAGCGCCCTATGAACGCCGGTAGCGAAGGGGGCCCCTGGGCACGAGCCCTTCGCCCCGGTTGCTATGCGCTGCGAGCACAGGACTGCGCGGTTCCGGAGAAGGCAGCTGCCGCGGCGCTTGGAGGTGGGGTATTTTCAGACTGGTTCTCGGGCTCGCCGTGGCCGATGAAGGCCAGGGTTAATCCGACCCGACCCCGCACAGGACCGTATCCCGGGGTCTTGGAGTGCCGGAGCCCCCGGCGCTGCCCGCCTCTGGGACCTGCGGGCCTCCGCGTCTTACAGCATAGTCCGGTGATTGTTCGTGACGCTGGCCCCGAGTCCGCCCTGAGGAGCCCGCTTCACGGTCTGTGCTTAGAAACCTCGCTTCAGAAGACAAAGCGGGTTAATAATCCATTTTGGATATTTCATGGACAGCTGTTCCCCCCTCTGATGCTTGGAGTAAATATCTCTTCCACCCCTAATGTCTAATTGTCATTACTTTTAAATTCAAGTATTCCTGAAAGTTGGTGTTAGAAAGAAAGTGGACATTTGGGGCACTAGTCTGCTTGAAAGTTACCTTATGTTTCTTTCATTCACTCATTCATTCGACACTAGCGAAGGTGGCTGCGCCCTGTTCTGTACAGTGAAAAGGGTAGAATGCCGGTCCTTAAGGAACTTTAACAGTGTTTATGGCAGGGGGTGTTGGGTGTGTCCGCAAAGGGGGGTTAACTGGGGTCTCGGGTGAGCAGGGGATGGCCGAAGAGACCGTTCTCGTTGTCCCCGCAGCCAGCAGGGGTGAGAGCTGACTCCAGAGCTGTTTACAAGCGAGGTTTGCCAGGCCGTGGTGCTGGGCTGCAGAGAGAGAGGTTTCCGGTTTGGGAGACCTGGCGGTTGGCAGCCCCCCTAACCAAATAAAGAACATGTGAGGACAAGCGGGTGTGGGGTAGGGACGAGGGAGGGCCCGGAGGGCTGCCCCGGGCACGCGGGCTGTGCCGTGGTGCAAGTGCCTAGCAGGCACCTGCAGTCCCAAGGGCAGGTCTAAGCAGAGGTTCAGGTTTGCAACTCCACGTCACGTAGGCCTTCGAGCCCCCAGAGCTCATGCGAAAAGCAGGGCTGCTGCGTGCGAGGCTCTGGAGCAGAGGCTGGAGCAGCCCCGGTGAGCAGGTGCAGGCCTGAACCTGGGGGGTGAGGGTTTCTCTCTTCACGCAGCACATACTGTCAGGCCTGCGCTAAGCGCCAGCGATACACAGATGAAAACAAGTGTTTTTCCTTTTAAAGGGCTCTCCTGAGGGAGGTAGATACTAAAAACAGGCCATGCCGCATGGTCGTGTTAACCGCAAAAAAAGTGGATGGAGTCCTGTGGCTGCTCCAATCCAGCTGAGCCATTGGTTGGGGACACAGTAACTGGAGCTTTGTACAGACAGTGACATTTGAGCCCGATCTTTCTGGAAAAGTTGGCCAAGGGAAAGTAAGAAAGGTACGTCAGGTGGTGAAAACTGGGTGTACAGCTTTGTAGGGTGGATGGTAAGAAGTGTCCAGAGGGGGTCCAAAGACAAATAATGACCAGAACACGAACAAGCCTGTATACCAGTCTTAGAGTTTGCATTTTATCTAGGAAGCGGTAGAAAGATCAATGCAGTATTCTAAAAGGCAGTGATGGGCACCAGCTTGCTTCAGGAAAACCGATACGAGGCGCACCTTCCATTCCTGCGTGTAATTGCATCGTCAGAGCACAGAAAAATCAACACGTTGCTGTGCAGGATGGGCATTGTGAAGGGTCTCGGGATGTATTAAACAGGGTGGCAGTCCTTGCGTAGCTCACAGGTCTGCTGGGGAGACAAACCACTCGCAGCGTTGGCGCCGAGTGGGCATTATGTAAATGGTGCCGCTCTGTAGTGCGGGAGCTGGAAGGCGGTTGCTCATTATAAACTGAAGTGCTCAAGGACTGTGCATTCCTTGCTGAGGCTGCCAAAACAGAGCACCACGGACTGGGGGCTTGGCAGAAATTTATCTTCACACAGTTCTCGAGCCCAGAAGTCCAAGATCAAGGTTTGGGCAGGGCTGGTTTCCCCTGAGGCCTTTGTCCTTGGTGTGTAGAGGACTGTGTTCTGTGTCTTCACGTGCTCCTGTCCTGTCTCCTCTTGGAGGGATTGCCTTAGGGGCCACCTTAAAGTCCTTCCTAACACTCCCTGATCCCTTCAGAGACTGTCTCCAGGGGCACCCGGGCGGCCCAGTCGGCTACGCGTCTGACTCTTGATTTCTGCTCCGGTCATGATCTCACAGTTTCGTGAGTTTGAGCTCCACGCAGGGCTCTGTGCTCGCAGCTCGCAGGGCTCTGTGCTCGCAGCTCGGAATCTGCTTGGGGGTCTCTGTGCCCCGCCCTCCTCACGCTGTCACTGTCCCAAAATGTTAAATAAATAAATTTAAAGATAATTTTTTTAAAAAAGACTGTATCTCCAGATCTGCTTGCATTCGGAGGCTCTGAGCGTTGAGTGTGCGATGGGGCGCGGCGGGGGGACACAGTCCAGCCGTGACAGGAGGCTGAATGGAGTGATTGGACTTGAGCTGAGCGTTGAAGGGGGGTGAATGCTCAGCTGAGTCGCATCCTGGGGAAGGTTAGACGGGTGCTGGGACGTCTGCGATCTGGTCGTGGAGGAAGCAGGACGCTGGGGCTCTGTCTCACAGACACAGCCTCCGAAGCAGGAGGTGCTCACAGGGGAACAATGAAGGCAAAGAACATTTAAAAAGTAGTTTGAAGCCAGTTTTACAGAGCTGTAGAGTCTGTTTTTAACATTCTGTGTTTTGACAGACAACCGTGGTTTTTACCATCTAACTACTTACTTTTCGCCCAGCTTTTAGGGCTCAGCCAAAATGTCCCACGAGTGTTGTTTAATAACCTTCCTCCCCAAAGCCCCAGTTTCTCCACCCAGTGATAGCTCCCTGCTTATTAATATTACAGCGCAGTCTGAAGTTACCTTTGTCATTTGTTTCCTTGTGCGTTACCCGATTTACCCCCCCCTACAATTCAGAGGCCTAGTCTGTTTCGTGCACCCCAATTTTTCAGGCGTGTCTAAACATGTCTGGCACATAAAAAGAGCTCAATAAATAAATGGTATTAATGATAGTGTTACCTAGTGCGTACGCCTGAAGGATGCTGGCACTGTGTTTTAGGAAGCTCCGTGCAGTAGAGGATGGACGCGGGGAGCAGGGCGGGAAGGTGAGAAACACCTGGAGATGTATCAGTTGGGGTCCCTTTCAGAACAAGAACAGACCCTGACAGGCTAGCTTGAGTAGAACAAGGAATTTATTGTAAAGATGCGGGGTTGCTCCTGAGATTTAAGAAGAAGCTAAGGAATTGGGCCAGGAGGTGCGGAGATGAAGGTGACTGGCTGCAGTCGGGTTGGTGGCCTGGTGCGCTGCATTGTTAGGTCACCGCTGAGCAAAGTCATCTCCTCATCTTCTGCCTCTGTTGGGTTTTGCGGGCCCGTATTCCAGGGAGAAGGGTTCTGCCTGCTTGGCCGTGGTCGTGCGCCTCCCCGTGAGCTGGGGCAGAGCGGCACAGCCCACAGGACAAGGGGGGTCTTCAAAGCCAAGTCCAGGGCCTCTTCCAGCAGGGAGCCCGAGCTGTGCTGCAGTCCCTCCGCCCGACTCGGCCCCTCTCTGGGGGGAGGGGACCCATGGGAGCGGCACCCCCGTCCTGGAAGGGTCGGATTAAGTGAGCCTGTCTCTGAATTCTGAGGCGCTTTAGAAGATTTCTGATCCCTGCCTTGTCACCAAGGGAATGATAACCACCCCCCACCCCGACACTGACTGCGCGTTTCCTCTCCCCCGAGTAATGGAATCTTGTGGAGATTTAGGAGAGTCGGGCCTAAGTCCACAGGTGAGGGTCTGGGGCTGCACGGTATGTGTGTGTTCATGTTCCAGAGGCACGTGTAGACGCTCTGCTTTTCTGACCGTTTGCTTTGTGTTACGTGCGTTCCTTCTTTTCTCTTGGGGCTATGGAAGCAGCCCCCAGCTTTCAAAGGGACCGTGTGCCCAGAGCTCAGGTGTGGGTGTAAACAGACAGTTTCCCTTAGGACTGGTACCGAGACTTTTATGGGCTAGTCTAGCAGCGAATTTGATTTATAATGTATCTTAGCTCTGACACCAGCCAGAGCTTTAGCCTCAAAGGTGACAATCAGCGCGGTTGTCTTGGTCCAAGGCCCACCTCCCCTTCAGGGCCCCCCCGTTCACCTCCTGGTGCCCTTTATGCGAGGGCTTCCTTGTACTTTGCTTCCTTCTGTTCACATCACAAGAATGCTCTCTTCCAAAATTGTCTACCTTCCCTCCATCCCCGGAAAAATCTTAACTCCTTCACCTGGCATTGCTGTAAAGAGGAAATTATTTGTACTGAGTCATTTTTTGTTAAGATATGAATTTCCCCTTCTCTTGGCATTTAGTACCTAAGGAATCTGAGTATTGGTACGAAATAATTTTCTGCAGTTCAATTGGAAAGGGCTTTGTAGCCACGCTAGGGAATTGGAACCTGGATACCCCCACCCCCATCCCCTGTAGGGGGTTTAAAGCCCTGGCACAATCAGATGTGTGTTTCTGAAAAGTACCTGCAGTAGAAATGGGAAGAATGGAGCCTTCACCGTTCCGATAGTGAGTTACCTGGTGAGTCCCAGTCTTCTCTGATGTCCCCACTGGGCACTCACCCACCCACTCACCACCCGGCCCAATTAACTGCTTCCTGAAGTCAGTGCTACTGTCTGTATCCTTCACCGTGTGTAATTATCTGTCCCTGTCCTCCCGTGGGAATGTGAGCTACTAGACAATCAGCAGCGTCCCTGACGATTTGTAACCCTCACTCAGGACCATAGCGTTCAGGAAGGGAAGAGAGGAAGGAAGTAAAATGCTTCCCACGTAGGAGGCACTGTGGATACCAGGAGCTTGCAAACAGTGCGGCCTTTGCTCGTCATAGAACTCCTGTGTGGTAAACAGGCTTCGCCCCGTTTCACAGGTTCGGGAAACTACTGCTCAGAAAGGTCAAGTGACCTTCACCAGGTTACATGCCCCATCAGTGACAGAGCCAGGACTGGAGACGAGTAAGCTGATCTGAACGTCTTTTCCAGGAGCTGTGACTTCCATGAATTGTTTAATTGCACAGATTCTCGTTTTGGAAATTTTCAGGAAACAGCATGAAATAGGAACGGTTCGGGCAGAGTTGGGGAAGAGTGTTGTGTGCAAGGATGCAAGTGGTAAGCGAGCTAGGCTGTTTCAGAATCTGGACTTCCTTGGGGGATTTCCACTCAGCTCTTTCTGTCCATTGTAAACGACTCTTTTCGTCCACATGTCGCCCACTTTCCTTTTAAGAGCGCCAAGGGCTTTCACTATGACTCAAGTGATAGCAGGAGCTCTTCGCTGATGAGTCATGTGGGGCCACGTGGTGGAGGGGGAGTTGGGGGGGCGGACTTGGTGGCCATAGATGCATTTCCACGCAGGGGCTTTTAGGTTTGCGCGGCACTGTCCTCCAAAGTCGGAGGTCCCGGTTAATCATAATTAAAACTACCTGAGAAGCTGCAGTTTGATGAGCCGGCAGATCTGTGGAGGAGGAAGTCCGTGCAGCAACAGCGCCAGCCCTACCTGAGGGCCAAAGAGCCGAAGAAGCGAAGGGGCTGGACGTTCGGTCCACACACCCACCAGCCACAAAGGGTTATGTCGGGAAACAGCAGTTGTGATTTCCACCCCGCTTTTGGCTGCATTCTTAATGTTGCGCTGTATATCTTCAGTTCTGTTGTTAGGCTCAATAAATACACCTACTGTTGTTAAAACACAAAAATCCAAATTGTTCATTGTTTGCAGCTAGACCAGGAAAGGGTCCATCGATCTTGAGTTTTAATAATTACGAAGGTAAAGGCCAGGAGGGCGAGGGGTGTGCATTGCGCACACCGTCCCGTCACTGCACACGTGCAGGCCTTGATCCCAGCCACTGGCCAGGAGAGAAGGGGTGCGTCGCCTCTTCAGACCTTGAGTGGTCTTCGTTTAGCTCTCAGGGCCCTCAGGCCTCCTCCCCTCTGCTGCCTCATCACCTGCCTTCCCTATGGGCACTCTGGCCTGTCTCCTGTCCTTGAAATGCCCTTCACCCTTCCTTCCCAACTACTCCAACGTTGCCCACCCCTGTGTGCCCTGCAGAATGCCTTCCCTGACCTCCCTGCCCGCTGTGCCTGATGCCATCACCGCGTCTGCAGTCCGCGAGGTGCTCTGCGCACTGGCGCGTGGTGATGGACTCCCCTGTCCTGGCCCCACACAAGTCTCTCAGGCAGGACTGTGCTTGTCCGGCCCCCAGGCCCCGTGCCCAGCCTGGCCTAGCACGCACTAGCTGTGCACCAGGTAGGAGAAGCGGGTAACGTGATGACCGAGGCCAGGCTGGGACCTGACTCCCAGCTCGCCCCGCTGCTCACCAATTCCCCTTCGGTACCAGGCGTGACTTCTCAGTGCTTCCGTGTCCTCGTTTGTAATGGGGGTTAGGACAGTGCCCGACTCAGATGTGAATGTGGGAGGAAGCCGGCAGCAGCAATGCTGTCAGGGTCAAAGAGCGTGGCCTCCAGAGTCGGGTCACCTGGTGCAACTCCCACTCAGCCTTTTACCATGCGGGTGACCTGCGCCAAGTCACTAGCAGTCTGGGCCTTGTTTCCTCGCCTCTAAAGTAATCCTAGTACCTGCCTGCCACGGTTGCGGCGGCTACTCGGTTAATGCATAAACCTGCTCACGTCGTGTGCGGTGGAGCGAGCTCTCAAATACTGGCCACCGCTGGGGGTCAGGTGAGCACCCAGGGCCGCGGAGCTGGAGACCCCGCAGCAGCGCCCCCGCTGCCATGCCGGGACTGCGTGCTAGGTGGCTTCCCGCACGGGTGGCCCACTGGGGACACTAAGCGAGGCTGAAGCCAGATGAATCGTCTCAGGTTTTCAGGGACGGCGATTCCTTCTCTCGCGGCCCCACGTTGAGCAGCTTGTTTTTCCTAATTCTCAGGCATTTTCGCTCAAAGTGTATAGGAGCCTGTGGTTCAGGGATCAAAAGCAGTGACTTAGAACAAAACCAGCTATCATGCTAATTTGAGAAAAGCGACAGAAGGAAACTTTTCCGAACAACGGTGTCTGTGGTGTGTGGCGGCGGGCACAGATGGCGTGTGGAGTCGCGTTTGCAGCGTGGCCAGGGACGTGGAAGTCCTCACGTGGCTTCGTCCTCACGCATTCCTTTAGCCCGTACCTGTGGTTTCAAGTTCCCGGGGTGTCTTGGTTTGGATTGCGCCATGAGCTGGCCCTGAGACGAGAGTTCAGATGTGTGCTGGGGGAGCGATCCCAGGAGGCACCGGAGGGGTCGGAGGGAACGCGGAGCGCGAAGGGCACATTCGTGAGCGGGTTCCTGCTCACGTTTAGAATGCAGACTGACTTCCTGAAAAACACCCGAACCAAACTTCGTCTCGAGTGAGGAACTTCTTCCAGCCGTTCTGGTAGGATTCTGGGGGCTCCCTGTAACCCCCCACCTTCTGTCCTCTGCGGTCAACCCATTAGAAATCCCAGTAACTGCCTGTACCTCCCCAGCCACCTCCTTGGTCCACGCACCATCGTGTCTCCCCTGCGTCACTGCTGCAGGCTCCCAGCCGGTCCAGGCTGCCGTCAGATGTCACCCCTGTTACTGCTACAGGCTCCCAGCCTGTCCAGGCTGCCGTCAGGTGTCACCTCTGTCACTGTTGCAGGCTCCCAGCCGGTCCAGGCTGCCATCACATGTCACCCCTGTCACTGCTGCAGGCTCCCAGCCCATCCAGGCTGCCGTCAGATGTCACCCCTGTCACTGCTGCAGGCTCCTAGCCAGCCTCCCAGCTTCTGCCTTTCCCTGCCTTCTGAGGTCCGTTCTCAACAGCGTAGCCAGAGGGACCCTTCTGAAACATAATTCAAGTCATTGTCACTTTTCTGCTCAGAATCTTGGCGTGACTGCCTGTTTCAGTTCTGGTGGAAAGCTCGGCTGTCCTGTGGTTCACTCAGCCCCGCGGTCCACGCCACCCACACCGCCCAGTCTTCCGTGATTGCCACGGCTCCTTGCCTTCCTCAGACCCTCCCGACGGCACCGTGTTGAGTGAGCGGAAGATGACTTGCGGGGTCCTGGCACAGTTCATCGTGTGCTGGGGGTGTTCTGTGAGCGGCAGCACCGTGTTCTCCTTTCCTGCGCACGACCGCAAGGTGTGGCAGCCACTCATCCGTGCCTCGCAGTTGGGGGGAGACGGAGCAGCCCGGAGTGCTGTCTTGGGCCGGACTCGTGGGAAGGGGTGCGTCGCACATGCTTCCACTTGAGGATGCGAGCACGCGAGGCTGAAACCCGGGTGTCAGGCGAGCGCATACTGTGTTGGAGGCATTCCGACGTTTTCTCCTCTGTCCCGGTCATTTTATCTTTTGTTGAATCACTAGTTTCAAACCACTAAATTGATTTTAAGAAACCGTTTTGAAAAATATGCGTCCGTGCTTTTAATTCTGCATCTGTTGCTTTTCCGAACTAGGGTTCTCAAAAATAATTAGCACTAAAGACAGTGTTCGTGACACAGCTGAGTTGGTGAGTGTGGCATTACGAGTCTCTTTCTTTATCTGCTGGCCTTTGTGAAAGGTGACAAGGATCTGTGCAGATACATAAATGCATGATGTCAAGACATGATAGGATGAAGGAAGACATTGAAATGGCGAGCAGAAGAGGAAGGGAAAAGTCTCTATCAATCAAAAGTGGAGGACTTAAAATTTGCCGTCGATACGGAATGATGGGGGCAGGAGTGGACGGCAGCTCCTTACACTCTAACCAAAGCCTGTGTTTGGGGACAGGCTGCCCAGCAGGCAGCACCTCCGGAAGCAGGCACGTCCCTGAGTGCGTTCTGTGGAGCCAGCACCATAACAGAGTCAGAACTGTAGCAAAGCAGTTTGTGTGCTGTGTTTCATGAGTCTGGGCTGGGGCCTCGCGGATGCTGTGGGCCCTTCTGAGGAGCCCGCCTGATGAGAAAAGGGTGATCCTTTGAAACGAGAGGAGAACTCGCCAGTTGTGCTGCGTGCCAGGTTTGCTACATTTACACCCTGCCCCTTACAGGATGATAAAACCGAGTTACTCTGAATCCATTCAAAAATAAATGTCATAGCTGGGTTTTTTTTTATTTTTTTAAATGCTTGTTTATTTTTCAGAGAGAGAGAGAGAGAGAGACAGAGTGTGAGCGGGGGAGGGGCAGAGAGAGGGGGAGATACAGAATCCGAAGCAGGCTTCAGGCTCTGAACTGGCAGCACAGAGCCCAACATGGGGCTCGAACCCATGAACAGTGAGATCATGCCCTGAGCCAAAGTCAAATGCTTAACCGACTGAGCCACAGGCGCCCCAGATCATAACTATTTTAAAGAAGACCCTGCAGTGAAACCAGAGATGAAGTGTTACAGTAACAGAAGCCCAAGTGAAGGCTTGATTCACTCTTGCAACCAAGAGACACTTGATTGCGGTCTCTGTCCCTTCATTGAGAGCATGGGTGGCGTGAATATAGACCTTTTTCTTTGATACTGAGTTAAATGCTTATCGTGTGAGAGATGCTAGCTCATCCAGTCTTTGCAACAGCCCTAAAGAAGGGCACAGTCCCCCATATTTCATGTGATGGAGCTGATACTCGGGGGGGCTAGTTGTCAGGCAGGAAGGAAGCAGTTGTCACCCAGCGTCTCTGTCCAAGCCTGCGCCCAGCCACCAAGGCCTTTTCTCATCTCACCTTAGATTGGAAGAGAGGTACAGAGCTGAAATCAGACCTGTTAACTTAAAATTAGTAATAATTAAGTTTAGATCAGGCCGGAGTTTCCTCTGTGCTGTTGTCGAAAATGTGGTTTGGTAAGAAAATCATATTCAGGAGATTGCAAGGTGTTCAGGGTAAGGCAGAAACCAAACTCTTCTGTTGTTAACATTTCTAACCGTTGCTAAACACTGATATGGCAGTGATCAGTGAGTGAAGTTTCTATCTCTTTGTAGATTCTTCCCTATTTTTGTTTTTATTTTTTTAGAGAGAGCGTGTGAGCATGCATATGCACGAGGGAGGGGCAGACAGAGAAAGAGGGAGAATCTTAAGCAGGCTCCACACTCAGCGAGGAGCTGGACACGGGGCCCGATCCCATGACCCTGGGATCACGACCCGAGCTGAATCAAGAGTCGGACGCTTAATCTGCTGAGCCCCCCAGGTGCCCCAGATTTTTGCCTATTTTTAAAGGTCTGGTGAGGCCACCCCTTTGCAACCCAGTAGTAACAGCTCACATCGTGTATAAGTACGTCCGGTAAGAAGACTGACTTTGTGTTCAGAATACAGACTCGGGCGTTCTGGGACTTTGTACTTATTCTCTGAGGTAAAAGAAATAGAATATTTATGGAGAGGAACCATAAATAACAAACCTTTAATGTCAAATACTGCTTTTCTACATAGCTGCCGAGCTCCAGCGGCCTTCTGAAGGAGGTACAGTCCCAGTCCTAAAACCCCTCCACTTTAGTGATCGATGGTCCCCGGGAGCCACAAGATGGATTCACTTCTGTTGCCCATGGTATTTAAGTGAGAGTTTCTGTCAGCCTGCAGTCGGCTCGGTATCAGCACCTTGCACGTTTCTCATGTTAATTGTACGCTTTGTCTTTCAGGTCAGCCGGCGCGATGGAGGGGCTGCTGCACTACATCAACCCGGCCCACGCCATCTCCCTCCTCAGCGCGCTCAACGAGGAGCGCCTCAAGGGGCAGCTGTGTGACGTGCTGCTGATTGTCGGAGACCAGAAATTTCGAGCTCACAAAAATGTCTTGGCTGCCAGCAGTGAATACTTCCAGAGTTTATTCACAAATAAGGAGAATGAGTCACAAACTGTATTTCAACTTGATTTTTGTGAACCAGATGCTTTTGATAATGTTTTGAACTACATTTATTCTTCATCTTTATTTGTCGAGAAAAGCAGCCTCGCTGCCGTGCAGGAGCTGGGCTACAGCCTCGGGATTTCCTTTCTCACGAACATCGTCTCGAAAACCCCCCAGGCCCCCTTTCCGACGTGTCCCAACAGGAAGAAAATATTCATAGACGATGACGAAAGCAGTTCTCAGAAGAGAAGTGTCATCGTTTGTCAGAGCAGAAACGAAGCACAAGGCAAAGCTGCCGGTCAGAATCCGCCCGACCTGAGCCACACTTCGCGGCCCTCCCCCAGCCTCGCGGTCAAGACCAGCACCGCCAAGCCCCACGTCCCAAAGCCAGCGGAAGCGCCTCACTCGTTGTCAGCGGCTGACAAGAGTTGTTGGCCCAAGGATGGTCCGGCGGGCTATGCACAGCCTCTGGAGCATTCCGGGTCGCTGGACGATCCTCACAGGAGCAGCCTGGGGAAGAGGAGTGCAGCACTGCAGTCCAAGTCTCTGCCGGACAGGGAGGCGGCGGACGAGGAGGTGGGTCTGAGCGGCCAGCTGCCTCGAGGGAGGGCCATAGAGCTGGCCTTGAAGAGACCACGACCGCCCGTCCTGTCTCTTCGAAGCTCGTCGGAGGCCCCCTACGTGCTGAAGGAGACTGGCCAGGGAAGCGGGCCGGGCGAAGACAGAAACCTGCTGTACTATTCGAAGCTGGGGTTGGTGGTCCCGTCGGGCGGCCCCGGTTCCGGAAAGCAGGGCATCGACAGGAGTGGCCCGCTCGTCAAGAGTCTCCTCAGACGGTCGCTGTCCATGGACAGCCAGGTTCCGGCCTACTCGCCCTCCATAGACCTGAAGTCTTCCCAGGGGCCGTCTGCAGTGGCCGGGGAGGTGCCCGCGAACGTGTTCTGTGCCCTGTCTCAAAAGCCCGCTTTGAAAGAGCGCGGCGACAAGTCCGCCCCAGAGGACCGGCCCCCGGCCCCCCAGCCGCACCGCCTCAGGTCCTTCAGCGCCTCTCAGTCCACCGACAGGGAGGGCGAGCCTGCCGTGACGGAGGTGCGAGTCAAGACGGAGCCCCGCAGCCCGCCGGGGGACCCCTCCGACATCATCCGAGTCACCGTGGGAGACCCGGCGGCCGCGTCGTCCGTCACCAGAGACCTCTCCCTGAAGACCGAAGACGACCAAAAAGACATGAGCAGGCTCCCGGCCAAAAGGAGGTTCCAGGCGGACCGAAGACTGCCATTTAAGAAGGTAAAGGAGGGCGAGCACGGGGCTCCGGTGTCCGAACAGAACTTAGAGGAGGGCTCGAGCCCTCCTCTCCCCGGTGCCGAGTTTCCAGACTCTGACTTGAATAAAGAGGAATTTGGTGAGTTGGAGGGAACGAGACCAAACAAAAAGTTTAAATGCAAACACTGCCTTAAGATCTTTAGGTCCACAGCAGGCCTTCACCGGCACACTAACATGTACCACAACCCAGAGAAGCCCTATGCTTGCGACATCTGCCACAAGCGCTTTCACACGAACTTCAAGGTGTGGACGCACTGCCAGACCCAGCACGGCGTGGTGCGGAACCCGTCGCCGGCCTCCAGCTCACACGCCGTGCTGGACGAGAAGTTCCAGAGAAAGCTCATTGACATAGTGAGAGAGAGAGAGATTAAGAAGGCCCTGATCATTAAGCTGAGGCGCTGCAAGCCCGCTTTCCAGGCGCAGGGTAGCTCCCAGGCCCAAGCCATCAAGAGGAACTTGCGGTCGCGAGCCAAAGGAGCCTACATCTGCACTTACTGCGGAAAGGCCTACCGCTTTCTCTCGCAGTTCAAGCAGCACATAAAGATGCACCCGGGAGAAAAGCCCGTTGGCCTCAGTAGAGCTGCTAAGCCCAAAGAGCATGTTTCTCTCGGGAGCCCGGTAGAGAACAAGGAGGTTTACCAGTGCCGCCTCTGTAATGCTAAGCTCTCTTCTCTTCTAGAGCAAGGAAGCCACGAGCGGCTGTGCCGGAACGCAACCGTTTGCCCCTACTGCAGCCTTAGGTTTTTCTCGCCCGAGCTCAAGCGGGAGCACGAGGGCAAGTGCGAGTACAAGAAGCTGACGTGCCTCGAGTGCATGCGCACCTTCAAGTCCTCCTTCAGCATCTGGCGGCACCAGGTCGAGGTCCACAACCAGAACACGATGGCGCCGGCCGAGAACTCCTCCCCGCCCGGCCTGGACCACAACGGCGACACCGCCGCCGCCGCCTCCCGGCCCCAGGCCCAGGCCGAGCCTCAGAAGGCCAACCACGCAGCGGCCGCCAAGGACGACGCCGCGTTCAGCGACTGCTCCGAACAGGTGAACTTCGACTCCGAGGACTCTTCCTGTCTCCCCGAGGACCTCAGCCTTTCGAAGCAACTGAAGATCCACGTCAAGGAGGAGCCCGCCGAGGAGGCCGAGGAGGAGGCGCCCGAGGCCCATGCGGCCGCCAAGGACGCGGGCCCCAGCAAGGACAGCAACCTGTGGCCGTGCGAGAAATGCGGCAAGACGTTCACGGCGCACAAGCAGCTGGAGCGGCACCAGGAGCTGCTGTGCTCCGTGAAGCCCTTCATCTGCCACGTGTGCAACAAAGCCTTCCGCACCAACTTCCGCCTCTGGAGCCACTTCCAGTCCCACATGTCCCAGGCTGCTGAGGAGCCCGCACACAAGGACTCGGAGGCCTGCCCGCTCCCCACAAACTCGCCGTCCCCTCCCCCGCTGCCCCCACCCCCGCCGCTGCCCAAGATCCAGCCTCTGGAGCCCGACAGCCCGACGGGCGCGGCCGAGAGCCCCGCTCCAGCCGCCGAGAAGCTCTTTGTGCCCCAAGAGTCCGACACGCTTTTCTACCACGCCCCGCCCCTGTCGGCAATCACATTTAAGAGACAGTTCATGTGCAAACTGTGCCACAGGACATTCAAGACGGCCTTCAGTCTTTGGAGTCACGAGCAAAGCCACAACTGAGGGGCCAGCCCTCTTCCCTCCTACGGAACGGGGGGAGCCTCCAGGTTTCAACCAGATTGTGAGACGTGCGTGAGAAACAAAATATTTTTTGGAGAAAGAGAATAATAAAGGTTGGAAATTGTTTTGCTTGAATAAAAGCTTGAGGTAAATGGATAGTCACTAGCAGGGCCCTTACTCGGCCTAGAGAAACTAAACTGCCTTGTGCTCCGGACCTCACAGCCACGCGACGACCTGGCTTCGTCCCTGTCGAAATCCGACCGATTCAGGTGGTTTGCATGGGCCCTCGTTCCACAGGGTCGGTTCTCTTGCTGGAGGTGGTTTGGGGTTTTTACTGACTTGCGGTCCGAGAAATACTATTTGAGTATTTCTTTCGATTGTATCGGACCCCTAAGTTCTGGTTACGTCTCAGCCGTGTCCTGAAGCGCGCAGCATGGCAGGAGGAAGCGGAGTAGTTTGCAGTGTTGACTTAGATCTTAGGACACTTTAGCAATAAAACAATAAGCCTCAACTGTAATAAGTTATCCTGACACTTGATAACAATAAATATTTGGTATTTTGTGGTCCCGTGGACATTTTTTTGTATGAAAGTTGTGAGGAGTTTAAATCAGCAATAGTAATACTTAGATTTTTATAAAATAACAGAAAGTTGCTCTTGGGTCACTTCCTATAATTAAGGATGAAAGATGTGGGCGAGGAAAACACGAGGGTTTCTGGAAGGCCTCTAAGTTTGCGGAAGCTTCAGCGGCGCTGGGCGCTGCGGTCAGAGCTGCTGCCCCGGGCCGTGTGTGCGTGCACATCCCGGCTCTCCTCTCCGACCCACACGCGGGGCACGCGGGGTGTCGGCATCCCGACCTCGCGCTGCCACAGGGAAAACCCGAGCGCATTTGGGACAGAAAACAAAGGTGGCACGAGGCGCTCACTGATGTCGAGTGTAACCACGTTAGTGTAACGCGCGAGGTCGGGACGCACATCTGCGCACGCGGAGCCCGGGCCCTGGAGTCGGCAGCGTGCAGTGCGCTCGGCCCGGAGTTGGCGCTGGGAGGCAGGGGCGCACCGCCCCGCAGGCCCCACGCGCCCTGGAGAACGGAATTCACAGCGTGAGCTTCCCGCCTCCGTCTCGTGACGGTTTCGGTTAGAACCGCTGGGAGTTTCTTGTGTCCTCAGTGCACTCGTGCTCCGGCCGCGGCCTCGGTGGTAGTGAAAGCGCTACCAAGGGTCCAAAATGAGTCTCCGCTACCTAATTTGGCCCAGAGGGTTTGGACTGCTTTTTTTTTTTCTTTTTTAATTTTTTTCCTGCTCCTGTTTTGTATCAGTTGTAATTAAAAGGCTTTTGGTGGGTGCCACGCCAAGTCCCGTGGGCGTTGCTGAGGGGAAAGTCCGTCTCCCCCTCAGGACCGAGGGGTTGAGCATGTTCCAGTGGGAATATGGTTGAAACTGCAAAATCCTTGTCCGCTAGTGCTTTGGAGGAAGACTCCCAAGTTTATTCATTTTTCTTCTGCAAGCTGTTCTTTCAAATAAAAAAGACCGCGACTAGAGCGTCGAACCGTATCCTGCCGCCAGAGACGATTCCAGGGCTCGGCCTCGTCACCCACTCTCCGTACCAGCGGTAGGAAGGACATGCCTCGCTTTTTATTGAAACACAAGCATTTCTATAAAACAGTAACTGACTTTGTAGGTTAGAGAAATTGCATCTGAAATTTTGCCTTTTTTTTTTTCATTTTCATTTGAAAACTATCACAAGCCCCAGAGTATTTTTGTGCGATCATGTCCTATTTTTGTTCTTAAATTTGATGGAGAAAGGAAGATGAAATGAAGTCACAGTTACCAATGACTCTTCACACTCTCTTGAAGAAATCTATGCATTTGAAAGATGAAACTAAAGCTTACGATTTTCCGTGAAACACCAGGATGGATTCTTGTTCATCGGATGAGCCCCCTCTGTAATGTGCTGTTTCTTATGCGGAACACTTTGGTAGCTGTCGCTCCTCCAGAGGACACTTGCCCTCAGAGTAATCCCTGCTTCTGGCCGTTAGAGTACGCGTGACAGTCCCACGCCGCACATCGTCTTGGCATTGTAAATTCAGTATCCTAGGACTTGAACCTTGATGCTACATTTTTGAAGATTTTTTAATAACGTTAATCAGTAAAAAAAAAATATTTTTGATCTAAATACACGCTCAGCGTATCTGTTAGGTTTTGAAAATTGCCAGTGTTTTGTCTTGTTCCCGTTTTTGTCTAGGCAAGGAACGTAAGATTTCAAATAAAATTTTGAACCAAAAACATTTATAACACAGTTCTGGTTTTTCTATTACTTTTTATACTGTACCTTCCAAGCGTCAGGCCGAAAGTTTATTTTGGTGGTCAAAAAGTAAAATCTGCTTCCGCTCACGTGACCGTTTTAAATGTGAGGCAGTAATGACAGACACAGGAATTGCTTCGTTTAAGAATGTTGATCTCAGAAAGCAGATACTTGGTGTAAGACCAGCGCGTCTTTACTTTTTACAACTCTGGCTCATAAAGGTGTTGTTGAAAATGTTTTTTCTGATTAGAATTAATTTTTGAAAATGTAGATAGCTCATTATTCCTTGTAAGTATTCAGGATGCCTTTTTTTTTAAATACAATTGTGGAAAGAATGTAAGATGTTTTAATATATTCTTTGTTAATCTGAGAACTTGCTATGTTGAACCATTTTCTTCATGTGGGAGAGGGCAGGAGGGGCAGCCTGAAACGCCTCCTTATCAAAGCAAGCAGTGGAAGTTGCAAATAGTGTGCGTTTTTCATAGTAATATTTCAACCTAATAGAATATTCACCTTTAAAACCAGTTATGGCTAGTGTGCATTTATTATTTTATCAAAATATGCAGCTAAGAGTTCAACCATGAGGTCATTTTGCGTTTGTGGGGACATGTATGTATGTAGTTCTTGGTTTTCTGTTTTGGAGTGGGTCGTTTACAGCCTTTTAAAAACTAGACTCCAGGGGTGCCTGGGGGGCTCAGTCAGTTTAGCGTCCAACCTCAGCTCTAGTCATGATCTCACGGGATGTGAGTTCAAGCCCCGTATCAGGCTCTGTGCTGACAGCTCGGAGCCTGGAACCCGTTTCAGATTTTGTGTCTCCCTCTCTCTCTGCCCTTCCCCCACTCACACTCTGTCTCTCAAAAATGAATAAATGTTTATAAATAAATAAATAATATACTCCAGCTCTTACTAACCAGTGGCGATTGTATCCACACACAGCAGCCATTGGTGCTGATGAAGGTGGAAGCTGGGAGACCAGAATAAGATGCCCTTTCCTGGAGGCAGGGGATAGCTTCCTCTACAGGCCAGTGGTCCATGCAGGATTGGGACAGGACAGACAAGAACCCACTAGTCTAAAGTTGGCCTTTGTTCCCTGTGTGTGTGTGTGTGTGTGTTTATGTGTGTATGTGACCAGAACCCAGAACCTTAGGACTAGTAAAGGTATTTGAATTTTTTTACTACAAAAATAATTAGATTTCATATATAACAGGTTCTTTATAAATTGCACTAATTCGTATTGGAACTTACAAGTCCGTTTTGTCAATTTCTGAATTCTCATTGATGTTTTTTGTAATAATTTTGAAAAGCATTATTATTTAAATAATGCTAATACATTTAATAAGTTCTGTAACACTGGCTTTATTATTTTTTTTTAAGTTTAAAAAATAGAGTTTTCTTTTGTGGCTTTAGCACTTTAAGAAATTTTACGTCTCCATAATCTTTAATGTGCTCGCTCCGTGCTTCTCTGCGTGCGCTCCAGCGAGCCGGGACACTGAGCAGTTGTGCTTACCTGCTGGAAGAGGAAATATGGGTGAATGTCAGGTTTCTTAAGAAATTCCTTTCAGAGACCATCGTTTGGGAACCAAAGTATTTTACTGTAAATCTTGAAAATAATTTAATTGAGTGCTCCCTCATCATTTATTAGTGCTGTTCTCAAATTGTCCACAAAGTTCTCCTCGGTTAATGTTAATTTTCAAAAGGTGATGATTTCTTATTGACATTAATCCCACACTTCAAAAGTTTTCATTGATTAAATGCTTACTATTAAGCAAATGTGGTTATAAGCAAATTGCGTGTATTTTGTTGTCAGATGCCTTAGCTGACTAAATCATTGTTCAATTTTATTTAGGAATGAGCTTTTTGGAACCGAAATTTCATGGTAAAATAGGATTTCTATCTAATGTTAATCCATTGCTTTTTTTTTTTTTTAATCTAATTCCATTGTCTGTTTCCTTTGCTTAAATCTTGACTAAGAATGATTGGAGTCAATAAATTTGTACTGTATTTTGTTTGGAGTCGTGGTCTGTCTGGTATGTTCTGGGCGTTGATGACCATGATCAGCAGCGTACACATTTCTGAAAGTAAAGACGAAGCCGTTCTCTGTAACAGGAGGAGCTGTCGAGGGCTGTGAGAGCTCGTGTCTCCCCAGCGGATCCAGGCTGCTCGTGGAATGGGGCTGGCAGTGAAACTTTGGTCGCTAGGGCGCCCCAAGTACATCGTCATTGAACCGTATAAGCCTTCCCACAGTCTGCTTATCCACCGATTCCTCTACTGTTCACATTAGTTTTTGAATGCTGACGGGGGTAAATGGGTGAACAACATGGTCACCCCCCATTGACGTTTCAGCAGAGTGATCTAGTTTTGCCGCCTAATTTTCAGGGTTCGAGGTTGTGGCATCTTCTGCTATCCTAACGAGGCCCTTCTGTGATGCCAGGATCGATCGCCTTCTTATGTCCCTGGCTTTCCCCATGAGGGAGCGCAAGCCGTGGCCCGTGTGACGACCGCCACCACACTGAGGGCAGGAAGGGAAGGAGCCTGTCTGCGGCAGTAGCCAGTCTCGCACTGGGCTTTTCCGAGCCCTCCTCCTCCCCGGAGCCCCTAGCCCCGTCTTGGGGACCCCTGTCAACAGCTTCATAGCCACACTCCTCCTGAATGAACAGTATATGACCTTTTCGTTCTGATCTGCCTTAGCTCTGCTGCCCAATGGGCTGCCAGATACTCTCATTTCAAGCGTTTACTGTGCCCTTTTCTTGGCAGTGGTGACAAGCCTTTTCGGTCTGGGACTGTGGCAGTCCTCTGGCCTTCTCCCCAGTCTTAGCACACACTCAGGAGGCAAAAGCACATCTCCAACACGTAATGCTTTCCCCCCACGAGAGGCCCAGCCTCGGCTCTTGTAAGAACGTGGGCTCTGTGAGCTCTGATGGGAGAGTGGCGGGAATGGCTCCTACAAGACGAATGCCTGGAGAGTCCCCGTGCTGCACAGGGCGCTTTAAAAACAAAGCCTGGGGTGACTCACTGGGTTAACGTACGACTTTGGCTCAGGTCCTGGTCTCCCTGTCTGTGAGTTCAAGCCCCACGTCGGGCTCTGTGCTGACAGCTCAGAGCCTGGAGCCTGCTTTCGATTCCGTGTCTCCCTTTCTCTCTGCCCCTCCCCAACTCGCACTCTTCTCTCTCTCTCCCCCCCCCATAATAAGCAAGACATTAAAAAAATAAGCATGAATTTGGGGGTCCTGTGATCAACTCTCGGTCCCGTCCTCCAAGGTAGGGTCCTTTGGTCAGCCCACTGACATCCAATTAGCACACCTGCACTGTGCCCAGCGAATGTCTGAGATCCCACTTACTGGGGTTGGCATTTCCAGGACACACTTCCTGACCCTCTCCACCTGCTGCTCACTCCTGCTCAAAGGAGGCACCTCAGTGTTCCCATCACACCCTGAAGAGCCAAATACTCCCATCACCTTGCCTCCTTCTGCTTTCTCTGTACGTGCTCTAGGGCTGGGCAGAGGGAAGAGGCACATGAAGTATTTGTTAAATAACAGCAAAGAACTTTTGTCAGAGCCTAGACACAACCAGTCCATTCATTCTCAGCTAATATTAGTAAAGGAGCTTGCTGAGCCTCTGCAAAAGTTCCCCAGATTCTGATTCAGCTACTCAGAGACCCAGAGTGCATTTAAGTTTTTATGCAGTTCTCAGTGAGCCCGGGAAGTGCGGAAGTGTTCAAGGGGCTGGCCTCAGATTGACGAGTCCCTTGCCCTTTGGAACTGCCACCCACCCTTGTGCTGCTGTCACTGCTGTGGGTGTGGGGCAGGCTGCGTGAGTGTCCCTGGTACTGCCCCAGTGCCCATTACGTCCCCCTGGTGTGGTGGGTTGTCCAAGAAATTCACCTGTCAACCTAAGAAGAGTGATGGCTAATTACTAGCTACTACTAGTATGTAGTCATAACTGCACTGAGTTCCTTTGTTTAAGTTTGTTTGTTTGTTTATGTGTTTATTTATTTAGAGAGAAAAGAATCCCAGACTCCATACTGTCAGAGCAGAGCTGACGCAGGGCTCAAACTCAGGAACCATGAGATCATGACCTGAGCCAAATCAGCCACTTAACCGACCGAACCACCCATGCGCCCCTACACTGAGCTCTTGATGCGTGTGAAGCCCCACCCACGTGTGTGGAGGTGTGTGTAATGTAGTACCAAGCTCACTGTTGGGAACCAAAAGTTCATGGAAAAATAGGATTTCTACCTAATGTGAATCCATCACCATCCTCCCACGCGGGGCATTACTTCCCCTTCCGCATGCTCACACGGCCCAGCCCTCTCGTCTCCTTCAGTCTGGGCTGTCTCTGTATTTCTTTGGCTTTCATGGCCTTGATCATTTTTAATGATGATGGACCAACCATCTGGTAGAGAGCACCCTTAATTGGAGTTCAGCATTCCCTCCTGATTAGACCTCAGTTTCATTTTCCTTTTTTGGTACCAGAGTATCACAGAAGCCACGTTCTTTCCTTTCTGACCCGTGGCGTGCACTGCTTCTCTGGCCTGGCACTGGTGGTGTCCCTTGTATCATTTCTCCACCGTGCTTTCCCCCTTTGATAAATGTTTTGTGGGGAGGTATTTTCAGGCTATGTAGAATCCCGTTTTTCATCTCACAAATTTTAGCCTCCGTTGACTTTTTTTTGCCTGAATTACTTATTTTTATAGTGGTTGCCAAATGGAGATTTTTCTTATACCTTCATGCCTTCATTTATCTGTGTGCTCTGTACTACAAGAAAAAAACGTCTCTTATTCCCACTAATATGTTCATTGTTTCTGTGTTGTGGACTGGGGGATTCCTAGTCTATCCAATGGGTTATAATCAGTTGCCATCATTCTTTACGTTTCGATGCTCAAAACCCGTGGGAGCGTCAGACTGGCTTCTCTGACCTGCGACAGGTCCCCCTTGTTCTCTGAGTACTTTCTTGCTTCTCACTCAACACAGTGTTCCAGACTCACCCTGTCCTTTCCCTGCCAAAGTCCCAAAATCAGGTGTTTCTCTAAGGATTGTGGTTCCTTTTAGTGGAGAATCTTGTTTGGAGACCAAGATCTGGACACTAAGTGTGCTCATTGATGCAAGATGTGGGTTGGCCCGGTCCTGCAGCAGACAGGCTTAAAGGGAAAATACACACACACACACACACACACACACACACACTGACATCTGGATTTATCTCTGAATCTTCTAGACCTATCTGGACATGCACAAATCTTGAGTTTACACCAATAGCTTCAATTCTAATCCAATGCCAGGTGGTTCATTTCCTGACTCCCACTTTGTATATTTATACCTTCCTTCTCTGATTGTGAAAAGCCAAGCCCCCCCTGGCCTCAGTCTTCCTGTGTGTAGCCAACCCCCAGTCCCTGGGACCTGTCTTCCACATGCAGGCCAACCACCAACCTCACAGGATCTACCTAATGGCTTTTTAACAAAGGGGGAAAGGAAAGAAGGGAGGGAGGGAGGGAGGGAGGGAGGAAGGACTGTAATTGTCTATTTGTTTCTTTTCTCCTTTCAGTTCTACCAATTTGTGTTTCATGTAGTTGAATGCCCTGATACTAACTGCATATATGTACAGGATTGATGAGCTGACCCCACTATTATTTATAAATGAGCTTCTTTATCTACCATGAAACCTACTTTGTTTGTATTAATATTACTCCAGCTCTCTCTTGACAAGTTTTAGCATGATATATTTTTTTCCATTATTTTACCTATTTGTGTTATTATATTTAGTATGTTTCTTGCAGGCAGCATGAATTGGGGCATTGATTTTTTAATCCAGTCAGACATCCTTTTTTTTTAAGTTTATTTATTTATTTTGAGAGAGACAGAGATGGCATGAGTGGGGAAGAGGCAAAGAGAGAGGGAGAGAGAGAGAATCCCTAGCAGCCTCTGTGCTGCCAGAGCAGAGCCCAACACGGGGCTTGAACTCATGAACCCTTAGATCATGACCTGAGCCAAAACCAAGAATTGGACACTTAACTGACTGAGCCACCCAGGTGCTCCTGACCTCTCTGCCTTTTAATCAGAGTATTTAGATCATTTACATTTAACACCGTATTAGCCATTTTCTATTTCCATTCTGTGTTCCCTGTTTTCTTTTTCTCTTTCTTATTTTGGATTAACTGAGTTGGTTTTTATTTTTTTTTTCTGATTCCATTTCTCTCCTTGGTTGGCTTATTAGCTATAACTTTGTTTTATTATTTTAGTATGTTACAGTTTATAGTATATATCTTTGCCTTTTCATAGTCTATCCTCAAGGGATACCCTACCACCTGACATATGACATAAGAATGGATGCCATGTACTTCCTTTTCTCCTTTCCTGGTGTTTGTGCTATGATTGTCAGATGTTCACTTCTGTGTATGGCTTAAGCCTCACAATACATTTTTACTGTTTTCACTTTAAATAATCAACTAAATTTTAAAGAAATCCAATTTTAAAAAAAAGTATTTCTATTTACCCTTGTGAATTTCCATTTCTGGTGTTCCTCATTTCATCTGCAGATCCAAATTTCCATATGGTATCATTGCTCCCTGCCTATAGCACAGCAACATGAGTATTTCCTATAGCGCTGGTCTACTGCTGCTGAATTCTTTCCACTTACGTATGCTATAGACTTTATTTTGTCAATCCTGAAAGATAGTTTTGCTAGGTATAGAATTCTAGATGGATAATTCTTTCCTTCAGTACTTTAAAGATGTTGCTTCACTGTTTCTAGCTTAAATTGTTTTCAGTGGGAAATCTGTAGTCCTTGTCTTTGTTCCCCTATACAGAAGGTATCATTTTTACTCTGGCTGTTTTAAAGTGTTTTTTTTTCCCCCCTTGGGACGCCTGGGTGGCTCAGTTAGTTAAGTGTCTGACTCTTGATTTCAGCTCAGGCCATGATCTCAGGGTTTGTGCATTTGAGCCCCACTTGAGATTCTCTCTCTGCCCCTCCCCAACTCACTCACATGTTCTCTTGCTCTCTCTCAAAATAAATAAGGAAATGTAAATTTTTTTCCTTATTACCAGTTTTATACAATCTGATTATGATGTATCTTGGTGTAATTTTTATGGGGTGTGTTGTACCCATATACACATGGGTTCATTTAATTTCTTAGATGTTTGAATTTATTGCTTTTATCAGATTTGGAATTTTTCAGCCATTATTTCTTCAATTTTATTTCTTTCTTTCCTATCCTCTCTTTCTTCTCCTTCAAGGACTCCAATCACACATTCATTAGGCCATTTTAAATCGTCTCATAAATCACTGTTGCTCTGCTGATTTTTTCTCCTCCCCCTTCCCCCCCCCCCCCCCTTCATTTTGGATATTTTCTCTTGCTATGTTTCTAATTCACTAAACTTTTTTTCTGTAAAGTCTAATCTGCAATTAACGAGCTGATGTAGTTTTCTTCTCTAGAAGTTTGATTTAGATCTTATTTATATCTTCTGTGTCTATACTTACCGTGTTCCATCTTTCCTCTAACTTCTTGAACATATGGAATACAATTATAACAACTTTTTAAAATGTCCTTATATACTAATTCTATCACCTGTTCTATTTCTGGGTTGGCTTCAATTTGTTTCTTTTCCTCCTGATTCTGGGTAACATTTTCTTGCTTCTTGGCATATCTGGTAATTTTTTGTTGGATAGCAGACATTGTGAATTTTAACATGTTGGGTGCTGGGCATTTTTGTATTCCTATAAATGTTCTAGAGCTTTGTTTAGGGGATATAATTAACTTACTTGGAAACAGTTCTATCCTTTTAGATTTTGCTTTTAAACTGCGTTAGGTGGGATCAGAGCAGCATTTAATATGGGTTAGCTTTGCTCCAGTACTGAGGGAACCACACTCCTACCCAACGTCCCATGAATTATTTTCAGCACTGTGTGAGCTCTAGGGATGGTTCGCTCCCTCCAGTCCTTTCAGGGGGCCGTCTCCCCAGCCTCAGGGAGTTCTTTCACATGCATGGATTCCTCAGTACCTAACTAAGGAGTCAAGAGGCCTCTCTCCTTACAGCTCTCTCCTCTCTGGTACCCTAGTCTCGAAGCCCTGGCCACTGTCTTTCCTGGACTCCCAGCTCCAGCTCCTCAGTGTGAGGACTGGTGGTTTACCTCATTTCTTTCTCATCTCTCAGTGGTCACTGTTCTTTGTTGTCTGACGTGCAATGTTTTCAAAACCATTCTTTCATATATTTTGTCTGGATTTAGCTGTGTCATAGAGGATAGTAAATCCAGCCACTCTGACTCCATCTTGGTCAGAAATGGAACTGAAGCTTATTACTTTGTCATCAGTAGATTTGCTAACATGTCCTAAAGCATGTAGCCCTGGATGTCCGTGCCTGTATTCCAAAATCTTGCCTGTGGGAAAATTTCCCCAAACTCCAAGCGTGAAAGAACTCAGTAGAGATTTTCTCAAACTTGACCCGAAAAACCACATACAGATCTCACTAAATGAGAACTAAATTTATCCCCCTCCTCAACTCGCCCTTAGTCAGGTCCCCAAAAGCCTATGTTCACCTTAGTAGAACTATCATGAAAGAAATAATGGTGGGTGGGATATCAGAATGGGAAGAAATAGACTCCTCTCTCTTTTTTTTTTTTTTTTAATGTTTTTATTTATTTCTAGGAGAGAGAGAGACAGTGTGAACAGGGGAGGGTCAGAGAGAGAGGAAGTCACAGACTGAAACAGGCTCCAGGCTCTGAGCTGGCAGTCAGCACAGAGCCGACGCGGGGCTCAAACCCACGAACCGCGAGATCATGACCCAAGCGAAAGTCGGACGCTTAACCGACTAAGCCACCCAGGCGCCCCTAGACTCCTCTCTCTTATGTCCAGTATATGTGTGGCCATGTTTTTATAAAATTCACCATATTAAGATATCACGACTTGGAAGGAGCCTGTAAAGCGAAGAGCCCTCAAACCTGAACTTTCTTAGCTTCACAGTAAGTCTACCTCTGTCAGTTTTATTCATTTATCATGAAAAGCCTCCGCCACAACCCATTATGTGAATGGTATAATCTGATCATGGGTCACCACCTACCGTGAAACAACCCTTTGCTTTGTCAGGTCTTCTGATGGCCTAGGTGACAAGGATGTATTCTATAGAAAGAGGCCGGGGTGACCTCTGACTTGCTGGACAAAGGAAGAGCCCTCCCTTTTGATTCGCAATGCTTTGGTAGCAAACATGATATGTAGGTAAAATGGCAGACACATTAGACCTACTTCTCTGTCACGTGATAACGATATTGGAAAATCAGGAAGAAACCTTAATTTGTACAACTAGAAATAGAAATGTTGTGTGTAGGAAAGCAGAGATGTGGTCTTAATCATCTCAGTGATGAAAAGGAGATTTTCACAGGCATGCAAGTTGGATCTCCAAGGTGAGGTCATAGAGCTTATTAAGAACCAGTTTCTGTTCACAGATTCAAAGACCAAAGATAGATTATTGAATACTATGTAACGTGTGATGTCATTTTTGTTTGATTTCTCAGTAAAGGAAAAGGACATAGTGCAATGTACCCTACAAGCCCTTTCATTTAAAATAATTTATATCAACTGTTGTTGGGTCTCTAAGAAGGGAAGCCCCTGTCTGCCCACATAATTCTAGAAACATCCATGGAACTTTTCCCTATTTGTCAGATTGAATAGTTGGAAATGACTGGACTCTGCCACTGAGGCAAGGCTTTACACAATGTGGGGGGCGGGGGTTGAAGCCCACTCCCTGAAAACTGATTTGATTGGTCCAGAGAGTTACAGTTGAAACTTACCAGAGCTCAGGAAGAGTCTTATAATTCATACGACTTGGAACCATTTTTTTCTGTGGCCCCTAAAAACACCTTTGTGGTTCCCTGAAAGCACCATAATCCCTAAACGCCATGCCTAAGGGACAAGTCAGCCCTGGTCACAGGGACAAGGGAGCCCACATTGGTTCCGGGCAGCCAGAAGCAGGTCCCCAGGTAGATAACGGAAACTTGGGTTTCCGAAGTTTCTGTGGGAACATTATTCAGTGGATGACAATCCCCCAACATTTATGTGTATTTTTTAGCCTGATAACCAAAATTAAGAATTCTTACTGGGATTTAAAAAAATTATTTTCAGTGGCACCTGGGTGGCTCAGTCAGTAGAGTGTCTGACTCTTGGTTTCGGCTCGGGCCACGATCTCGTGGTTGTTGGGATTCAGCCCCCATGGGGCTCTCTGCCGGCAGCACGGGGCCTGCTTGGGGTTCTCTGTCCCTCTCTTTGTCCTTCTCCTGCTCAGGTACTGTCTCCTGCTCTCAAAAGAAATGAATATTTTAAAAAATTAGTTTACTTTCATTATTTTAAAAATTTCTTATGTTTATTTTATTTTGGGGGAGGGGACAATGAGCAGGGGAGGGGCAGAGAGAGGGGGAGACACAGAATCCGAAGCAGCTCCAGGCTCCGAGCTGTCAGCACAGAGCCCAACGCAGGGCTCGAACTCATGAACCGTGAGATCAAGACCTGAGCTGAAGTTGGTGCTCAACAGAGTGAGCCACCTGGGGGCCCCTTTAAAACATTATTTTACAAGTAAATAGGAAGTACTTTCATTTCTGACACATAACAAGTTAGCTGCACTGAGGAGTTCCCCACTTGGGAGGCATTGGATTCTCAAGAAGACGCACTTTTTTTTTTTTAAATTTATTTCTAGGAGAGAGAGAGAGAGACAGCGTGAGCAGGGGAGGGTCAGAGAGAGAGGGAGACACAGACTCTGAAATTGGCTCCAGGCTCTGAGCTGGCAGTCAGCACAGAGCCCGACGCAGGGCTCGAACCCACGAACCGCGAGATCATGACCTAAGCGAAAGTAGGACGCTTAACCAACTAAGCCACCCAGGCGCCCCGAGAAGACGCACTTTCTAACAAATTACCAGACCCACAAGAAGTAGGGGTATTTTCCAAGCCCCTTCCCAGCCCACCTCTAAGAAGCAAACAAAACTCGTGAACTGGACAGGAGTCAGGTCTCCCGAGGGCGGACGTTCTGGCGTCATAGTCCAGGAAAACTCGCCCTGGGACAGTGAAGAGGTGAGAGAGCCCGACTCTGCGGGCATGGGGCTGGTGGAGCGGGCAGAAAAGTGTTCTCGTAACAAGAAAGTTTGCAGGGTGCCTGGGGGGACTCAGTCGGCCAAGTGTCTGACTCGATTTTGACTCAGCTCATGATCTCACTGTTCGTGGCTTCGAGCACACATCGGGCTCTGCACTGATGGTACAGAGCTGCCTGGGATTCTCTGTCTCCCTCTCTCTCTGCCCTTCCCCTGCTTGTGCTCTCTCTCTCTCTCTCTCTCTCTCTCAAAATAATTGAATTAATCAAATTTGAAAGACTTAAACAAACAAAATTTGCAGGATTGGCCCCCGGCCGGTGTCTGTGAATGTGGATTTGGGGAGGGGTCTCACTAGTCCCTGATACAGCAGCTCCTGGTGCCTAAACAGTGCAGACGATGGGGTTTGTGTGGAACACTGGTCTCTGTGAGGGAGTCCGGAATTCTGCTGCCTGCTAGGCACCAGGTGCCTCGGTGAACAGCCCCCGGGAACAACACGGGCAGCAAGTCTCCAGCGAGCTGCCCTGGCAGACCTTGGTGCACGTGTGTTGTCACCGAGTGTCGCTGAAGGGACTTCGCATACCCCAGCGTGGCTGCACTGGCCGGGCTCCTGGAAGCCGGGTCCTGGCTCCCTCCGGATTCCGGATCGTTCACCTTTTCTCCAGACAGATTTTGCTTTGCGTCCTTGCGCTGCAGTGAGTCATACCCATGAGTGTGAGTGTGTCCCAAGTCCTGTGAGTCCCAGCAGATCACCAAACCTGAGGTGGCCTTGGGAGCCTCAACATGTGATTTCAAGTCCATGCCCCGTGTGGCTCACAACTGACTCAGGCTCAGTCGGTTGAGCGTCCGACTCGTGGTTTGGGCTCAGGTCATGAACTCGCGGTTTGTGAGTTCGAGCCCCACGTCAGGCTCTGCGAGGACGTGGCACAAAGATGGGCCCGTGAACCAGGAAGCAGAACCCACCAGACGCTACCTCTGCCGCCGCCTTTATCTGGGACTTCCGGCCTGCCGACGTGCGAGGAATAAATGTCTCCTGTGCGTAAGCCACCCAGTCCAAGCTGGGGCGTGGAGCCACCTGAACACACCCAGGTAACGGGACTGAGGAGAGTTCATGACCAGCGGGCACATCAGAACAGACTTACAAGGAATCAGCACGAAGAGACGCGAAGATTGGAAATACGAAGAAAGAATTCAGAGTTATGGAGGCTTTCTGCTCCAGCCAAGATGGTGAGCAGGGACCGGGTTTGCCTCCCGCCTAAAACTCCTGACAAACTGTATGGGCCAGCAACCCCCAACACGCTGGAGCCCAGGCAATGAAGGGACAACGCGCAAAGAATTTAATGTTATGACAACACTAAACACTTAATACTATTTAATTTTAATATTTGATAACAATAATATTTTGTTAAGCAGGCTTCACACCCAGGGCAGAGCCCAACACGGGGCTCGAACTCATAACCTTGAGATCAAGAGTCAGACACATAACCAACTGAGCCACCCAGGCACCCCAGATAACAATGATATTTAACGTTATTGAGAGAATTGCCACGTGTAGTGCTTTCCCTTCATCAAGTGACAGTTTTACGTAATTTCAATGTTACTAAACTATTTAAAGCTCAATGTTCTTTAATACTGGAATATTTAATATTAACTTAATAATTTATTTTAATAATGATTTATTAAATCATTTGGGATCATCACTTGGTCAAAAGAAACAGTCAGACCCAGCAGTTATCTGAACTGAAAAGAAGGTAATCAAAGAAGGAGATCTTGAAAGTACTAATGATGGTTACAATAAGTTCTGTGTATAGTGTTAGTAAAAATTTAAGTTTAAAATAATGTTATGAATTGTACATACTTACTGTTCTGCTCTTTAATATTTTTGGATTACTTTAGCATTCTGGAAAAAACCCAAACCATGAAAAAAATAAATAAGAACGTTTTATACATATACATATATATATATACACACACATATATATATAAATATATATGTGTGTGTATATATTTGTATGTGTGTGTGTGTTTATGTGTGTGTCCACTGTTGGCTCAGCTTACACTGGTCTTTATTTAAAATGTTGAGTGGGGGGCGTCTGGGTGGCTCAGTCGGTTAGGTGACGGACTTCAGCTCAGGTCACGATCTCACAGTTTGTGGGTTCGAGCCCCACGT
>NW_024080890.1:2002699-2113344 GCF_003009895.1 Hyaena hyaena
CACAGTTCATGGATTCAAGCCCCGCGTCGGGCTCTGTGCTGACAGCTCAGAGCCTGGAGCTGCTTCGAATTCTGTGCCTCCCTCTCTCTCTGCCCTTTCCCCGCTCCTGCTCTCTCTCTCTCTCTCTTTCTTTTTATTTCTGAGAGAGAGAGACAGCATGAGCAGGGGAGGGTCAGAGAGAGAGGGAGGCACAGAATTGGAAGCAGATTCCAGGCTCTGAGCTGACTGTCGGCACAGAGCCTGAAGCGGGGCTCGAACCCGCGAAATGTGAGATCATGACCTGAGCCGAAGTCAGACGCTTAACCGACCGAGCCACCCAGGTACCCCTCTCTTTCTCTTTCAAAAATAAATAAACATTAAAAAAAAATTTAATGTTGATAATTTGTTCATCAAGGATTTTTTTGCATTAATTTAGATTTTTAAGATAATTGCATTAAAATTGTATTTGTCTTAACCACTGAATATTTGGAGCCCAGGCAAGTGACCCCTTCTCTCACTCCCGTCCTTGGCCCGGGGGCCCAGCCTCCATCCTGAGCCATCCTGCATGCAGGGGAAGGCGGGGCGGGAATCACACGGCAGCCTTTCCACCTGTTCCTGGGTGGAAGACTCGTGGGTGTCAAGGCCACCCCGCTGTTCGCCAGAGCGTTTTGCCGAATGAAAATAAGGTTGGACGTTCCAGTTGATCCTAGCTCCCGCTGTCCTGGAAGAACACAGAGGCTTCTAGAAATGGCCATTTGTCATCCTTAGGCAGCTGGACGCAAAGATGACAAGAAAGGACAGCTGACAGCAGTGACCCTGCGGGCCTGATGGTGTTGCCCGCGGGAACGGGGCAGGCTGGGTCATCGTGAAGGTGAGCACTGCTTCCTGACAGGTGCGGCGGCGGCACCTGGGGGCCGGGAGGGGCCGGTGGCTCTGAGACCCGGCTCTATGTTAAAATCACAGACACCGTGAGGACACGCATAGCCCCAATCGGGAAGCAACCAGACGCCTGTGAGCAGTGGGACGAAGGAAGTGGCGTGTTCACACCCAGGGCTTCTGGGCAGCCCTGGGGACACAGTAACCCCGTGTGCACACGGACCGTACAACCCGCTCAGGCAGAAGCCACCCACAGCCAGGCTGTGAGAGGTCATCATCTGAGGGACACCTGGGTGGCTCTGTCTGTTAAGCGTCCGACATCGGCTCAGGTCATGATCTCGCGGTTCATGGGTTCAAGCCCCGCGTCGGGCTCTGTGCTGACAGCTCAAAGCCTGGAGCCTGCTTGTGATTCTCTCTCTCCCTCTCTGTCTCTTAAAAAAAAAAAAAAACCCTTAAAAGAAAAAGAGAAGCCAGATTATCTGGCTATCTTTGGAGGGGGTGAGGGGTAGTGACACAAGGGAGTGTGCAGGGCACGCTTTGAATCTTGATCTGGGTGCCACGGGTGTGGCCCACTGGGGGAAACCCACCGATCTGAACACCATTCATGCACTTTGCATTATAGTTCAGTGGATGTTCAGACAGTAAACATGACACCGATGAGCCGGGGGCCCCACCGCGGAATTTCTGGGGGTGAGCCCCGATTCCAGACAATTCTACACTGCCCCAAGGTCGAGAACTACTGATTGAGAGCAGCACCTCGCACACTTTAAAGTGAGCACATGGAGGGGGGCACTTGTTGGGATGAGCACTGGGTGTAGTTGGAAACCAACTTGACAATAAACTATTTATAAAAAAACAAAAATTAAAAACAAGTTAAAAAAAATAATAATAAAGTGAACGCAAAGCTCCCGGGCCGCGTGTTAAAGTGCAGCCCCGCTTGGCGCGGTCTGGCCGGGGAAGGGCTCCCCTCCCACTCGCAGGCGAGGCCGGTTCCACCCAGCGCGGCGCCAGAGCACCAGCCAGACCAGCCTCCTGGAGAGGCTGGGCACCTGCGTTTTTAACAAGCACCCACTCCCCCCACCCCCATTCCCAGGCAAACTTGAAAAACATGGCCTGAGTTCCCAGTCGCCTCTTTGGATGATGAGAAGTTTCATAGAATTCCCTGCTTTTCTACAAATGAGAGCTGGCTCAAGGGGTTTCGGGAGCCACTTTATTTATTTTTCTTAATGTTTTATTTATTTCTAGGAGAGAGAGAGACAGCGTGAGCAGGGAAGGGTCAGAGAGAGAGGGAGATACAGACTGAAACAGGCTCCAGGCTCTGAGCTGGCAGTCAGCACAGAGCCAGACGAGGGGCTCGAACCCACGAACCGCGAGATCATGACCTAAGCGAAAGTTGGACGCTTAACCGACTAAGCCACCCAGGCACCCCATCAGGAGCCACTTTAAAAAAATAATTTTGAAAAGAGCGGAGAGGCCAGCCAAAGGCGGGAGACAGTCCAAGCTGGTGGCGGGGGCTCAGGGCAGGTGTGCACACCTGCCCCGGAGAAGCAGAGGGGGCTGGGGGAGAGAGGACCCAGGAGACACACTGTCCTCTCAAGGAAGGCTCAGCAGAGCCCCAGGCCCTCCAGGCAGCTGGGGACAGAAAGAGCCTTCTAGTAGCAACACTTCCCCCCCCATCCCTGCAGCTGGGACAGCTTGGGGGCACGAGCCTTCCCTCCGCCCTGGGGGCCCATCTCTGTCCCGCTTGGCTTCTCATTCCCTCAGCGAACAAGGAGGAAACACACAGTAGGACTGGGTGGGGTGTGATGTCGAGGAACATGACCGCCCTCAGGGCCGCGCTCCGGGCAGCGAGAGCTTGCGGCTACGACCACTGTGACTACGGGATCGCTGTCCTGGGCGGAGGGAGCCGACACAGGTGTGCAGCGGGCTAGCGGCCGCCCACTGCCTGTCCTGCTTCTCTGAGCCCTGTCCTCGGGGGAAGGGGTACGGCTCTCTGATGGGCAAATTAGGAGCAACAGGCAGCACGGTTAGGAAGGACCCGCCTGCAGGAAACAGCACCCCCGCACACCCCATCAGCCCTGCCTGCGTCCTGGCGCCTGGATCTACCTGATCTGGGGGCTCAGCATTAACAAACATACCGGCTGATGGGCCTCCAGCCCGGTCCTCCACTTAGCTCCCCGGGACCCGCGCTGACACTCTGCACCCCGCTTGGCTCATTGCTTCACTCCCAGCGGATTCAGCAACCCCGTGAGGAAGACGATGCTGTTTTCGGGGGGCCCCCTCCAAGATCCTAAAGTAGTCCGGGAATGCCCACATTGATCGCTGACAACATTTTAGGCAGGACCATTGGCCAGATGGTTTGGGGGAAACTGAGAAAACAGCCAGGACTCAACGCCTGCCAGGTCCTAACCCGCGGCCAGGGAGCGCCTCTGGTCCCAGACCTGTCCCGGAGGGCACCTGAGATGTCACACGGCCCCGACATAACTCTTCAGCCACCCCCCCCCCCCGGTCCCCGCCCCAGCCTGCTCCCACCCACGGAGGAGACCTAGCGGCCGCTGCCCCATCCCTGCCTCCGCCGCCCTCCCTGACTGCCCATCCCCCACCGCAGGGGCGGCCCGTCCCCACCCACACCCCCAGCCGAGAGCACTCGCTGCGGGGTGTCCTAGGACCGGACTGCGCACTTTTGTTCAGATGCGGTTTTTGATTCCCCACATCTGGCGCGGGGCTGAGAGTGTGAATTTCTAGCAAGCGCTCTGAACGGTGAGGCTCTAGGTGACATGCAGACTTGCTGCCCCTTCCCCGCTCCACCCTTGGATCGGTCCCCAGCCCCTCCGGATCAAGCTGGCCTCTCAACAGGCCATTTTTTGAGCAGATCCTGCCTCATTTCCAAACCGATCTCAATCAGGTGCCCGGGACCCTGCTGCCGGCTGGCGGATCCGGCCAGAGCGGAGAGTGAAGGCGGTGTGGGCGACCCCGGCCCCCCCAACACTTGCGCCACCTGCCTGTGCGCCCTCTGCCCTCCACCCCCACTTCCTCTTCACCTTGTCTATTCCTGCTTACACTCAGGACCCTGTCAACCCTTCCCTGGCCCGTGGCCGCCCTCGCCCAGGGGGAGCTCTCCATCATCTGTGTCCCCTGCGCCGTGCGAATGTTTGAGGGTCCCTTCGTCCACCCCTCTGACCGCAAGCCTTCCCCTCGTGCAGGCTGGAGCCGAGCGTGCCCAAAGAACAAGAGCCTACTCCCTGATGGTTTACTTTCCGGAAGGGTTCGGGGAGCAGGTGGGGCCCCCCTGGGAGAGAAAAGCAGGGAGGAAGGGGACAGCCCTGTGGGCGCAGCATCAAGCTCGGGACGCTGTGCGCTCCGGGGCCCCTCCCAGGAGGACACGAGGGAGGAAGTACTGGGCTCCCATCTTCTGTCCGAGAGCATCTTCCTCTTCTGGCATCTCAAGACTTACGTGTGTTCCAGAGGTTGTGCCAGTCCCTTGTGGAGGCGACAGAGAAACGCCGGGCAGGGATCCCTGGTGCCACCGAGGCACCGGGCTGCCAGGCTGTGCCCGGCCACAGCGGGGTGCCAGCGCAGGGCTGGGGAAGATGTAGGTCACAAGGACGGGAGGTGGGGCCCAAAGCGCCTGGCACCAGGCGGGAACTGCCATCCCCAGGTGTGACCCAGAGCGGGGGCTGTGCCGGCCGATGGCTGAATTAACGAACGAATGATTGAATGAATGAAAACAAATAGCCGTGTCTGTTTTGTGGGTCTGTCACACGGATAGCCCAGGAAATAATCCACGGCGAGCACTCAAAATCCACAACTTCAGCTTCTCCCGAAGCACTGCCGGGCAGGACGAAGGAGCACACACAGAACTCAGATCTCCGAACCCCTCGGCCGTTTGCTGAGCGAGGCTCGAGAACCAAGACCCAGGAGGCCCCGGGCCTCCCCACGCCAATCCTCCCGTGCCTGACGCCCATTTCTTTTTTTTTTAATAAATATTTTTATTTATTTCTAAGAGAGAGAAAGAGGGAGAGACAGCGTGAGCAGGGGAGGGTCAGAGAGAGAGGGAGAAACAGACTCTGAAACAGGCTCCAGGCTCTGAGCTGGCAGACAGCACAGAGCCCGACGAGGGGCTAGAACCCACAAACCAAGAGATCATGACCAAAGCGAAAGTCAGACGCTTAAACAACTGAGCCCCCCAGGCGCCCCTGACGTCCATTTCTTGAAGCAAGGCTTTGAAGTCATACTCATGTTGGTCCAATCTGCAGATGAACGCCGAACGCTATCGAATAGATGATGAGCAAGGCCAAAATGAAAAAGGAAGCAGCACTTAGCGGGGAGCAGGACGGAGAAACCCTCAGCACGATGGGTAGGAAGTCAGAGCGGGCCGGGGTTCTAGAACCCTCTGGGCACCAAGGCATCAGACACACCTTGGGCCGGGTGTGAGGAAGCGCAAGCCGGCGTGTGCGAGCCGGCGTGTGCTGGGGGAGGGCCAGCGGGGTGAACGCTCGGCCGGAAGAACAGGAATGCACTCGGCCCGGTGGGAAAAGAGGAAAGGGAGCCCACACCGAGTTTTTTCCTTTTAAAACGCTGGATGCATGAACATATGAAATGAAACATTAAAATTAAAAATACGTGCGGGCGTCTTGTTTGGGAGGTCATGGTCCCAGCAGGGCCCTCGATGCCCAGGCCAGTGCTCCGTGCACCCCCTTCCTCCCCCCGGATGACAGGAGCGTAGTCAGCGCAGCATGACCCCTGAGACTCGAGGACACGGGGTGCTGAGTGACACGGGTCCTGGGCACCCCCTTTATCAGCACGCGTCTGCTCTGAGCTGCATCTTATTTCTCAGGATAATGCATAGGCTTTGGTTTATAGGCAAACCCCTTGACATAGCCCCTCTTACAGAGACGTTACCAAAGTAAATGGAATGTAGACCAGAGTGATGGAAAACCCCAGGACCGATCCCGAACCAGTGGGGAGCAAGCCGGCCCAGGGACGCCTGACACTGTCACGTGCTGGGTTCACCTGGGAGCCGACCCAGCTGAGAGTGGGCGTGCGTCTGTGTGTGTGTATATGTGTGTGTGTGTGTGAATGTATGTGTGTGTATGCATGCAGGTGGGGGGAGTATTATACACATAAGTCTCCTTGTCAAATAACGAAGTCTTCTGTGGTTTTTTTTTTTTTAACTACTCTCTTTTTTCTTTTTAATGTTTATTTATTTTTGAGAGAAAGAGAGAGAGAGAGTGAATGTGAGCAGGGGAGGGGCAGAGAGAGAGGGAGACACAGAATCTGAAGCAGGTTCCAGGCTCTGAGCTGTCAGCACAGAGCCGGATGCGGGGCTCGAACCCACGGACTATGAGATCATGACCTGAGCCGAAGTCAGATGCTCAACTGACTGAGCCACCCAGGGGCCCCTTCTGTAGTTTTCAAAAACCCCGGAATGTTCTTCAAATGAATTGTCTTTACATGGGACCTTATTAAAAGCAGAAGCTACACCATTAATATGAACTCAGAGGACTCTTCCCAATGTTTGTTAAATCAGTTGGTTGATTCCTTTTTGAAAACTGTGGTAAAATGCACATAACATACAGTTGATCATTTTAGCCATTTTTGTTTTTATTTATTTTTAAGTTTATTTGAGAGAGAGACAGACAGACAGTATGGGTGGGGGAAGGGCAGAGAGAGAGAGGGAAAGAGAATCCCAAGCAGGCTCCACGCTGTCAGCGCAGAGCCCCACACAGGGCTTGAACTCACAAACTGAGAGATCATGACCTGAGCCGAAATGAAGAGTCACCACTTACCTGCCTGAGCCCCCCAGGCGCCCCTTAACCATTTTTGACGTGTCCAGAGGAATTTAGCACAAAGTGTTGCACAACCATCACCACCATCTGGTTCCAGAACATTCTCTTCACCCCCTAATGAAGCCACTCCCCCCAGCCTCCAGCAGCCACCGATCTGCTTTCTGTCTCCGGGGATTTGCCTGTTGGGAACATTTCCTGATTTCCTGTCAGTGGAACTTTGCAGTCTGGCGGCTGTGAGCAGAGTAACAGAGGGAGGAGAGGGCGCCTCCCAGGCTCATGGGCCAGCGTCTCCTCCCTGACCCCCCCCCCCCGTGGTGACAGTCATCAGGTACCATGGACGGTCCAGCAAGAGCAGCAGCCTTGGGCACAGGGACGATTCCTCTGATGGCTCCGGGACGTCCCTTGTCTGGGACTCTCATCTGCTCCACGCCCCTCCTCTCCCTGGACCCAGGCCTCTGCCTAGACCCGCCGCCAGCAGGAGGCACCTTCCCCGGCTGACTCCCCCGCCTGGGAAGGAGGAGAAGCTTAGGGGAGGGGCCTCCCCTGGGCCCGTCGCCTGCATCGTCGCCTGCATCAGAGTCCGGACCCCCCAGAGGACACCCTCACGGAGATGGGGAGAGAGGACGCGTGTTCTGTGTCCGTGGTGTCCCCAGCCCGCGATGCCCGTGGCTGCGGGCAAGTGGGCGGTGGGGGGGAGGCAGGGGCTCAGGGTCACGGCCCACAGCCAGCAGGACAGCCCCCCACCGGCCTGCCCCTCCGGACGCGTCTCCCGCACCGACAGGGCTCTGGCACCAAGAGAACGTCCTGTCGACCATCTTTTTCCCATCCCTTCAATTTTGCGTTACCTTCTTAGATCAAATTTATTTTAAGACAAAATGATTGTTTTTTAAAGACCATTTTCTCCCCGAGTGAGGTGGATAAGTGCACGTGAACCAACGGCCGTGTCCACACAGCCCAGCGTGTGGAGCCTGCCCGCCGGAGGCCTGAGTGAGGCCTGGCCTGGCCTGGCCGGGACACAGCTTTTTTTTTTTTTTCTTAATGTTTATTTATTTCTGAGAGAGAGACAGAATGAGAGCGGGGTAGAGGCAGAGAGAGGAGAGAAAGAGGGGGAGAGAGAGAGAGAAAGAGAATTCAAAGCAGGCTCCAGGCTCCGAGCTGTCAGCACAGATCCTGACGCGGGGCCCGAACTCAGCAACCGGGAGATCATGCCCTGAGCCGCAGTCGCACGCGCAACCCCCTGAGCCCCCAGGAGCCCCTGGCCTGGAAGCATCTTATTATCCACTGCAGAGTGATGAGGGAGCACAAAGCAGGCTAACACCCCCATCCACCCCCCAGCCCCAGGTGGACGCGTGACCTTGCTCCCCGCTCCCAAGGACAAAGGAGAAGAGAAAGGGAGAAATGCCAGCCTCCATCGACCTGCAGACGTCTTGGCAAACCCCGCGGAAAAGGCAGTCGTATCGATAGTCTCACCTCCAGAGCCCTATAAACTCCGCTTCCTGGAGCCTCGCGGCACCCTCCGTTGTGATGGGGGAACGAAGGCTGGAGGGACTGGCAGATAGAACTCCGTGTCCTTACACCCTGCACCCCGGTGGCCGTCAGGGGGGATCCCAGCAGGGGGCCCTACCCCTCCGTGCTGATGCCCTGCTAGAGGGGAAACACCGGAGCTTGACGGTCGCCAGGCCTCCCAGGTCCAGGGCGTCGTCAGCGCACGAAAATCTCCCTGGAAACTTCCCCTGGACCCTACGCCCGCCCCCCACCCCCAGCCCCACTGGACATAACCAGCCTCCACTCTGGGTCCTGTCCCCTGTCTGTCCCCCGACCCTGGGCTGTAATAAAACCACCTTTTTGCACCAAAGACGTCTCCAAGAATTCTTTCTTGGTCGTTGGCTCCAGACCCCACGAACCCCATTGTCACCCCATAAAAACCTCATCACAGAGGAGCCACGATGTTTTCTTAATGAATGCGCGTGGTTTTAGTACTGACGCAGGTAAGGCCATCCGGGCCCCACGACAGCTTGGACTAAGTACCGAATGAGTCTCAAAGGCACGTCGGAGGGAACTGAGGCCTTAGAGGATCGTGGGGAGCGAGGCTGGGCTGCCGTGTGGCCGCCTTCCTGTACGAAGGCTGCTCCCGCCTCCGAAGGGACCGTGAGCGGCCAGCGTGCTCCCCGCACCTGTGAGCCTTAGCGGCGTCCGTAATAATCGGAGGAGCTCCGAAGGCTCTCTGAGACTTCCAGAACTTTCTGGGCATTTTTAATACCCTTTAAAGCGTCTTTAGTTATTCTCACTTATTGATTCGCCTGAACTCAGTTGTGTTGGCTGAGACTGTAAAAAACAAAATTCAAGGGAGTCAATTTGAAGATCCAACTGGCTTTAGTAATCCACTAGTGAATTGGGCGGCGCCCGGTCCAGCGAGCTGGGTGGGGCTGAGTTCCAACAAAATGCAAGGTTTTTATATGAAGGAGGGTGGGACAAGGAAGTTATTAGCAAAAGAAAGGAAGGATTGTGTCAGGCTGGGTCACCTTCCCCCAGGGGGAAGGGTGGGGGGGTCTGATCCTGCAGAGTGCCTCCCCTTCCCTGGGGGTGGGGGGATGGAGAAGGCCCAGGAGACAGGTCACCTCCTCAGAGCTGGCCAGAAAAGTCCTGACTCTCAGGCTGGGCCCACATTTCGGGGGCAGGCTGGACCTGCGGTTGCGTTGGGTATGAGGTCCTGGCTTGGGGACTCGGCTGACGTGACACCGCTTGGGGGCTGTGGTTTTCTATTTAACAAGATTTAGGTGGCTTCATCCACTGACTCTCCCGGGAAACTGTGCAGCTTGGAATCCGTGTCCCACCAAGCAGTCTAGCCAAGGGGTCCGGGTGACAGTGAATGTGATTGCCCAGCCCAGGGACTTATGCGGGAGCCCTGGGGGTTCCGGGCTGCTACCGCCTGGTATCCGAATACTTGCATAGACTTCCTGAGGTCACGCAGCTGGTGTAAATGAAGACCAGCTTCCTTGAGGCTCCCCTTTCCTCCTGGAACATTCCTTTCTCTGGTACCTTTCAAAGGAGACTGTTCAAGGAGGGGGAGGGGCATCTCATTTCCATCTGCTTGGTTGGTCTTCATCTGCTGGCCCCTGGCTTTGAACGTCCTGCTTCCCCGCGACAGAGACCACTAGGCTTGCACCGCTCTGCTCTGCCTCGGAGCAATCCTGTTCTTTCTCTTGTTCCCCGGGGAAGCCTTGCACCTGCTGCCGGTCTTCAGTGAAGCTCAGGTGGCCGTTAGAGGGGCTGCTGGCGTGACCTCCCGCGACATTCCTAGACGTGTGCGCCGGACAGGTGTGGGGGGGGAATTCGCCCCCCATCTTAGCGGACACAGAAGCATGGAGTTCAGGCAATACCTGTGTGAATAATCAGGAGCATGTCCAGGAAGGATCCTTCTGTGCTTGAACAAACAGAAAAGGAAGGGCTAAAGGGGGACCTTTTCCTGCCACGCCCCCCTCCCCACCCCGGGACCCATCAGCCTCCTTCTTTCTGTCACCTGTCAGGCTGGGAGAGTGACTTCGTGTCTGTGGCCCCCTCTGTACTGGATGGGGAGGCGGGGCTGGAATGGACCCTGGGGCTGCAGGTGGCATTCCAGCCCCCCCCCCCCAGGAAACGATGCAGCAAGAGAATGGGTGTGGTGACCCCAGGTGTGCGCAGGCAGTCACACCTCACACTGAGTGGCATGGGGCTGACGGTGACTCCATCAGAATTGATGGAAACTGAGACACGGCGGTTAATCTGTGCGAAGACCTGCTCCCTGACTCCGCAGGCTTGTTGTGTGGACTTGCTGCTGTAGGATCGGGCAGGGGACACGCGGATTCCAGGTCTCTCTCAGCCACCCTCGGCCACGTTGTCCCTGCCCAGTTGCTCATTACAGGAATTACTGTAAAATGCAGGCGGACGGAAGGCATTCACGCATTCCCCCCTTTAATCACTGGATCGGCTCTGCCCACACTTTTTAGGGTTTTCCAGGCCAGCAAAACAGCTCACTTTGTCTTACTCGCTTGTTGGGTGCACAGGAACGGACAGCGTCACTGCAGTGAGTGCGCGAAACGACTTCACAGGTGAACGGGTGCTCCTGTGGTGTTTGAAACGCCCTTTAGAGGCGCCTGGGGGGCTCAGTCAGTTGAGTGTCCCACTTCGGGTCAGGTCATGATCTCACAGTTCGTGGGTTCGAGCCCAGCGTCGGGCTCTGTGCTGACAGCTCAGAGCCTGGAGCTACTTCGGATTCTGTGTCTCCCTCTCTCTCTGCCCCTCCCCTGCTCATGCTCTCTCTCTCTCTCTCTCTCTCTCTCTCTGTCTGTCTTTCGAAAATTAATAAACATTTAAAAGTACTTTTAAAAAAGAAAAAAAAAAGAGAGAAGTGCTTTAATGGTGGTGTCCTTTAACTCTCAAAGAGATGAAATACCCCTCCAGATAGTTGATTCTGTCCCTATGCCCAGTGAGGCTTAAACACACACACACACAGCACAAAGGGAAATGTTAGGCAGATTGCAGACAAACGTTAATTACATTTGCAGGAGGAGACTTGTGGAGTCCCACATCGGGGGGCTGAGCACCCCCTCCAGCCCTTGGGGCCCCGATGACCAGCTCTAAGCACGCCCCTGTCTAGCTGAGTCCCCCCCACCAAGGTCAAGTCTATGTCTTTCCCAAGTCAGCCCTGGGAATGGCAGCGCCAGGGGACAGCAGAGGTGAGTCCAGCAGGTTTTGAGAAGCTAGGAGCAGCACCCCTTCGTGGGGCCCAGGGGGCTGACCCCGCCCACCCCCTGCTGGGGCCTCCAATGCGGGCCGGGGGCGGGGTGCCTGTCCTCTGTGTCTTCCTCTCCCTCTTCCCTGCCTGCTCTCTGGCCAGGCTCCCACTGCCACCTGAGAAGCCCCTAGCAACCCAACGTCTATACAGCAGATCTATCAGACTCCCCAACAGACGTCTATGTGGCAGATCTATCTGACTCCCCAACAGCGCGAGTGAGGGAGAACGCACAGTTTGGGCGACTGCCCCTCACGAGGACCTTTTCAGCAAAGAACATAAATAAAAAATACAAGGTTGAACATTTCATTCCTCAGCGAGGTCCCAGCCTCGGGTGCAAGCTAAGCTGCCCGTCCGCCTTGCCGTGGGGGAATCGTGCAGGAGGCTTCACTGGGCCACCTGGCAGGGGTGCAGCCTGCCTTCTGGGTCACATTCCTCCATCCGCCCTGCGAGGGCGCAGCATTGCAGGACCGCGTTCATCAGGGTGGCCCGGGGCAGGCTCTTGGCAGACTGGCCGGGCAGCAGTAGGCTGCCAAGTCCCGCCTCCGCCCAGAGCCCTCCCGCGCCCCGCCCCTGCCCCCTGCGGGGCAGCATGCCCTCCCGCCCCCCCCACCCCCGCTCCCTGCACGGCCTCCCGCCCCCACCCCACCCCACGCACGGTGACATGACTCAGGCTCCCCGATGGGTCCGTCACCAGGCTGGGACTTGAGGGCACATCCTGCTGGCAGTTCACTCTTGGGGGGGAGGTGGGGGGCCTGGACAGCTCTGCTCGCGGGGGGATGGCCCCTCGGACCCTCCTTGGCGGGACGGTGATCCGGTTAGCCGGCCACTCCAGCAGGCCCTGTGACAGGAATCTGTGTCTTCCCCAGGAAGGGCCAGGGGCCGAGCAGAGGCTCCTTCTAAGTCCCTCGAATGAACCCTCGGTGAACTTCCTTCCCCTCTGGTTTTGAAAGAGTCCGTGTCTCCTGGACTTCAGAACACAAAAGGCAATTCATCTTCTTTGGACAGATCTTTGCCCAAGCGCTTGAGAAATGGGACCCCTTCCTTGCCAGCCTCTACCATTTTCCTCTTTTTCGGAGAATGCTTGGGAAAGATCACGGGCTCTGGGGCTGATACTCCCTAGCATCAGACTCTGGCTCTGCAGCTTTCTCGCTGTGTGGCCTTGGACAAGTGACTCAGCCTCTCTGAACCCAGCGTCCTCACTCTGAAAACGGGATGATGCCATCCTCTGTGCGTTGCCCTGGAAACGAAGTGAGCCCATCCAGCCAAGCGCCAACTGCAGCGTCTGTCTACCAGGTGCCCCACCACGCACAGGGCATCGAGGGGACCCCCACCACGGGAGGGTGCAGCGAGGCCCCTCACAGAGGGATGGGAGTCAGTGTGGTCACCAGCACTGTCGCCTTTCTCCCTGGGAAGGCATCATGAACCAGCATGAAGCACGTCTCAGCCAGTCATGCGAATGGGGAGAAGGAGAATTCAAGGTCAAACAGAGAGGGAGGCCTCGTCTGGCACAGATACTGACTCTGCCCGTGGACCACCTTTAATGTCTATATATTTAGTTTCAGAGGGAGAGAGAGAGAGAGAGAGAGAGAGAGAGAGAGAGGATCCCAAGCAGGCTCCATGCTGTCAGCACAGAGCCCGACGCGGGGCTCGAACTCATGAACTGTGAGATCATGACCTGAGCGGAAATCAAGAGTCAGACGGTTAACTCACTGAGCCCCCTGGGGGTGGGCCACCTTGGCAGGGTTCACAGGTGCCCTGTAGCCACCACCGCACGAGTGGAAACCAGCCTGAGACACACCGAGCCTTGGGATTGTGGAGATGACTGGGCCCCTGTGAACATAGCAGAGGAGACGGTCAAGCGTCCCCTGGGACTGCGCTGCCGAGAGGGAATTCTGGGAATGTCTTCCCTCCAGCACCCCTGAGGCTGCACGCTTGTAATCCCGGGTCATCTGTCCAAGGTCAGGTTCGCCCACCACAGCCCGCCCTGCCCAGGGTCAGAGCACATGGTAATTGGAGCAGTAATCGTAACTGTGCAAACTGAAGAAGGAATTTTTCTACCAAGTTAGAGATAAACTATAAACTCCCAGGGCCTCCTCCTTCCCTTCTACAAATTTAACACAATTACTTGGGAATAAGTATTTAAATATACGTATCCTGATTTGGGGGGTTAAGCATTTTATTTTATTTTAAATTTTTTATGTTTATTTATGAGAGACAGAGAGAGAGAGACAGAGCACGAGTAGGGGAGGGGCAGAGAGAGAGGGAGACACAGACTATGAAGGAGGCACCAGACTCTGAGCTGTCAGCACAGAGCCCGACGCGGGGCTCGAACCCACAAACTGTGAGATCCTGACCTGAGCTGAAGTCGACTGCTGAACCGACGGAGCCACCCAGGCGCCCCTGGGTTAAGCATTTTAAAAAATCCGTAAGAACAGTTGGCTCAACGGTAGTGAACAATTTGTAATATTAACGTGTTTAACTTTGTTCATAGATAGGAAACACATGACACTTGACGTGTTTGTTAATTTTTAAAAATGTAACATCATCGCGGAACCTCCTGGTTTAGTAGGAAAAGATGTCAAAGTACTTCACCCCTGGCTGCACAGACAAGCGCCCCCGGGTGGGGGACTGGATGGAGATCACGCAGCAAAGCAACGCGTGTCTACATTTTGGAAATGTTCTTTACGTGAAAAGAAAAATGGACCAACAGAGCCGTTACTGCCACACCCTATGGTCTGTGTCACAAGCAGCAGAACATTCTGAAGCGGAGTTTGGGAACACAGCTTTTCCCGTTGCTTCCCTGCCACTGTGGAACCCACCGGGCCCGAGGGTCACGTGATGCCTTCCAGAGCGCTCCAGGCAGTCTGCTGTCTCTGATGGGCCCTGCAGGGTGATGTGAAGACGCTCTCCCTTGGGCCACAGTTTGAGAGCCTAACTCAGGATGGGTGGCCGGGACCCAAGGGCCCCAGCCCCGCTCTGAGACCCCCGCCCCCACCCCACCTGCTTACAGAAACTCCATTCAAAGCAGCCTGGGCTCCCTGTCAGGGGTGGTTTAAAAACAGCTCCGGGAACGTGCTGGAACTCACCACATCTTCGAAGGTTTGGTGGCGAGGAGAGTCCTTTCCGGGCAGAGAGCAGCGGCCGGGCCCCTTGAGCTAAAGGGATATGGGGTGGCCGAGACAGGACCGCTGACCGCAGGGAGTCTCACTAGCTGGGGCGCTGGTGGCCTGGGGCCTCCGTGCAGGGGAGGGGCGGGCCTGGGCGCAGGGGACGGTGGCTGGGATTGGAGGCCGAAGGAGCCCGGCGCTCTCCTAGACTTACACGATGTTTCCGCTCCTGTCGCACATTTTGGCCACCTGCATTTTCCCAAACGCCCGTGCCCTTTGCTTATTTCCCCTCAATCTGCGTCTACGCAGAAGTCAGTCAGCGTCACCGTGTTTACATGCCCTCTGTAAAAACTTACAGCAGCGCGACACATTCCGCGCCAAGGGCTGGTTGTTAGTTTCTTCCAAGCCTCGAAATGAGCCCGTGGGTGAGTGTGCCTGGGAGACGTGGCGGAGGAGGAGAGAGACTGGTTCCACCAGTCACACCGGACGGGCCGTCTGGTAACCGGGACAGGGTCACAGCCAGCTGCATGTGTCACCTTGCCGGGGAGCCCGGGAGCCCCAGGTGTCTAATCATCCCTGATACGCCAGCAAGGGGCCAGCAGTACCCGAATTATTCAACTGCACGGATCTGGCCACAGGTCAGAAAAATAATTTGATGTCTCCGCCAATAAGGAGAGATTTCTTAAAGAAGGAGAGCACTACTCCCCCCCCCGCCCGCCACCCCCCAGGAGCCTGTGGGCAGAATGGGGGCTGGTTTAATGGCCAGGTAGCTTGCAGAAAGCTCAGAGGACAATTCTGCTTCCACTTTTCTAATAGGAGAACTGCCAGGTAAGGGCCCGCTCCCCGCCCCCAGCTCACCTGGGCGCTCCTTGCACCCTCGCCTCCTTGCCAGCTTCCTGTTCTGTTCCCCACAAGGGCTCCCAGACCAGCTGCCTCCCAATCCCTTCCGCTTTCTCACAGAAAGTCAGGCCCCTGGGGTGTAAACTCCTTCATCTTTCTGCTACTCCCTGCCCACAACTTCAAACTCACCCTCCTCTCTCCTGGCCTGGAGCCTCTAAACAAGAACTGTCTCGTGGAAGGGCCTGGTCCCTCCCCGCCACGCGCTACGCCTAGTCTAAACCGTTGTCTTAGACCCTTGGGATCACCCCCTAGCCCGTCTGTTGCACCCTCTCCGCTGCCTTCCCATGTGGCCTCCACCTGCTGCTGGGAGTGACAGTCGTAAAAGTCCATTCCCCCCCCCCCCCACTCTGTGCTTTATTAAGACAGCTTGCTGCTTCCCTTTGTCCCTGGTACAATCCACGACCCATAATTTGGGGGTTCCAGCTTCAGCTTCGGCCCACCTCCTGACTGCTTCCAACGCTCACACCCCCTCGCCCTCTCTGCCTCAGGGCCTTTGCACAGACATCTTCATATGCCCTTGTACTAACCACCCCACTTCCAGCCAGGGACCTCACTCCCGTCTCTGACACTTGGTCCCGGGAGCAGATGTGTCACATCACCTGTGGCCCCTTGGCTCTGCTGTGCCCAGGGCCTCTGCATGGTAAGTATCACACACGCCACTATCCTGTGAACCAGATCTAGGTCCCAATCCCAGATCTGCCGAACCAGCCCGCGTCTCCTTCGCAAAGTCCCCTCTGAGCCAGCTTCTAAGGCTTCACGTTCCCGCGCAGGGGCAGGGAGGGGCTGGGGGGGAAGCAGGGAGGAGCCCCTCTGCGGCAACCCTGGAGCCAGAATCCCCACTGACACGTCATCAACCAGGCTGGCTGCCAGGCTGACCCCGGCTAGGTGGGCAAAGGCCGAGCGCCTGGGTCTGGCCCAGCCAGTTCAAGGTCAAATCCGCCTCCTACAGCTGCAGAAACACCTGCGAATCACTATTTTGTGGTTTAGGCCTCTCATTCAGCCTTGAAGAGTCTCCGGCTAGTGTTTCGTGGCATTTCCTACGAATAGGGGCTGAGTGTGCAAGGTGTGGGGCGCAGGGGGCATGCCGCGCGCGCACACACACACCACACACACAAGACGCACACACGCACAATTCGTAACAAACAACACATCCACACGAAGTTGGGGGCGTTTTTCCTGAGACCCTTCCTGGGCAGAAGCACGCAGCGCGGGAGGCGAGGCTCCAGGCCCCCCAGCCTTCAGGGACTGATCAGCCGTGGGTTTCCAGGGACTTTCCAAGTGTGTTAAAAGCAGACAGTGTCTTGCTGTTGGGCAGATGGTGATACTAGAAATCACCCTTCCGCGCGCACAGGCGCGCACACACGCGCACACGCGCCAAGCCCGCCGGCCCGGCTGCGCCCTGGGGTCCATCTAACCGGAAAGCCCCGCGCACCGAGCCACGGCGGGGGCACGTCTGCGCTGGGGGGCGGCCGGCCTTCCGCCCCCGCCACGGCCCGCGACAGTCGCCGGTGGGGGTGCGGGGGGGACCCCCGCGCGGCGCGCGCACGTGGCTGGGCGGGGCCCGACCGGGGCGCCGGGGCCGCGGGGCCTTTAAGGGGCCGGGTGGTGTGGGGGGGCGGGCCGCGCGCGGAGACGGGGGGCGGGGGGGACGCGGTGGGGACGGCCGGGCGCAGGGCGGTCCCGGCCGCGCAGGCCCCGCCCCCGCCCCGCCCCGGCCGGAGCCTCCTCCGGCCACTGCTGGGGCCGCGGGCGGGACGCCCGGGGCGGCGCGCGGAGGAGGAAGCGCGGCGGCCGCGGCCCGGGACCTGCCCAGACGCGCTGGTCGCGAACGCCGAGCGCCGCGTCCCCATCTTCCAGGCGTGCGGGGCCGGGGCGCAGTCTCGGGCCGCGGCCGTCGTGCGCCGGCCGCACATTCCCTCCCGCTCGCCCCCCGGGCCCGCGCCGCCCGCCGCCCGCCCGGCCCCGCCGCGCCCCCTCCACGCCCCCCGCGAGCCCGGCAGGCCGCGCGCTCATGTCCTGAGGTCGCCGCCCGCCGGCGCTGCACCCCGGCCTGGGGAGGTGGGGCGGCGCTGCCCTGGGAGGTCGGGGCGAGGCGCGCCGGGTATGCGCCATCACCATGTCCCGCCTGAGCTCGTGGCTCGGTGAGGTCCAGTGGCTGGTCTTGGTGTCGCTCTTCGTCGTGGCCCTGGGCACGGTGGGCCTGTACCTGGCGCAGTGGGCGCTGGCCAGGGCGCGACCCCGGCCCCCGCGGCGGGCTGCCGAGGCTGGCGAGGGCCGGCGCCCCGAGTCGGACGCGCTGCTAGCCTGGATGCTGACGCTGAACAGCTGGAGGAGCGAGTGGCAGGCCGCCTGGGTGACCGCCCTGAACGATGAGGCCAGACGGAAAGGGGTGAGTCGTCTGTGAGGGCGGGTGGCGGCTGCGGGGCTGATGGCGGGGTGCCGGAGGCGGTGGGGGCAGCCCCGGCCTGATGGACGCGAGCCTTCCCCGCCGCAGCGCGTTCTTGAAAGTTAGGAGAAAGACACTGGAGAGCGGAGGACCCTTGATGGGGAGTCAACACCCCGCGGTTGGATTTTACTCAGCACACATCAGGTGTGCCAGGCCCGCGGCGCGCAGAAGGACGCCCTGGCCCTCGGAGGGACTTGTCGGAGGCGCCCCCTGCCCTCCCGACCCACCTGCCCCTTCTGGGGTCTCAGGTGGATTCCGGTGCCCAGCGGGACCCTGACTGCTTCTGAACCTGATGGATGAATAACTGTGACCCAAATATGATCCCATCTATAGAGATGAACTCTTCGGGGAATGTATTTCCACAAGGCCTGTGTTCCTACGCAGAGGTAGTGGCGGTTTGTGGGGCGCAGGCCACTTGTCAGACGTTGTGGGGAGGCTTTCAGTACCTAGTTCTTCCCTTGGGATGCTCACAACACGCAGAGAGCCGTGGTCAACACTGTACAGGTGGGGAAACTGAGGCCTAGACAGGTTAGGTGACTCGGCCGCTGTCACACAGCCCGTGGGTGGCGAGCTGGGACCCGGGAGCCAGCTGCCTCCTCCCTCAAAGCTCGGGGGCTTCTTCCTTAACCGTACTCCCGCATTCTCCCCAGGGTGTGTTTCTTCCGTGGCTGATTCCTTGGTGACTTGTTTTTACCTTTGGGACAGCTTAATGACAAGCGCCTGGCGCCCACTCTTTCTAGGTGTTCCGCAGAGGGACCGGGGCCTGGTGTTTTGGGGAATTACCTCCCCGGCTTCGCTCACCACCCTTGCTTTCACCCTCCTTCACCGGCCTGTGCAGCTTAGGGGAGAAGCCCGTGGCCACTGGGTTTAAGAATAGTGAACGCTTCGTGTCTGGACCCCTTAGCCTCCAAAATATTCCGTCGTCGGCCCTCTCTGCCTGGCCTTAGAGCCACAGCCTTGACGTACGCAGCCAGAGATTTAAAAAACTAAGAGCCTTTGCGTGTAAATGGATATAAATTCATCGACTCAAAAGGTCGTGTTCTGAGCTGTTGAAAAAAATAGACTGTACCTTTCAGATGGAAACGAGGCTTCAAGGTCAGTTGACTGCCCTCTGTCTGTCTTGATGCCTAAAATCTGTACCCCACTTGTCCAGAGCTGGACATCTCCTATCATGGGAACCCCCTCATCTCTCGCTCTCTCCTCTCTCTCTTTCTCTTTCTCTCTTTTAAGTAAGCTCCACACCCAGGCTTGAACTCACAACCCTGAGATCAAGACTCACATACTCTCCTGACTGAGCCAGCCAGGCACTCTGGAAACACCCCATCTCTTTTGGGAGACCTAAAACCACATGACCTCACACATGTGAGCAACCACAGACTTGCTTCCCCAAGCGGCCACTGTCTGTGACCCGCCCCCCAGGTGACCTGGTGTCTGGGCTCTGTGGCTGGGCATACGTTGGGCTGGTGGTGTGAACAGGTGGGAGCCTTGACCCAGGCCTGTGAAATGTGAGCGGGTTGTGGGCCGAATGATCTGCAGCTTCCGGCGCAGAGGCCTGACCCTGCCTCCTGCAGGTCTGGGATGGACCTGCTTGGGTCGTGTTTCTTCATGTCCTGACATTTCTCGATTGGCTTCAGAACATAGGATTGCCTTAGATGGGATGCTTCCAGATTACCCGCGTGCCTGGAGTGTGGAGGAAGGAAGGAGGGGCGCTCTGATCTGGAGTTTGTCTCTGGTCGCTCAGGGAAAGCCGAAAACACCGAAAAAACACCACCTGAAGGTGTCGCCCAGATCACCGGCAGTTTTGTGCGGGACGGGACGGGCTCTGTGCGCAGGGAGACAGGCTTGGCTTGCGTGCTCTCTGCTCTCTACCTGCTGCCCACCACACGCTGCAGAGTCTCAGACATCAGCTTTTCCAGACTCCTGCCCGGAAGTGGCAATAATGCACCGGGGTCAACTGGAAATGGGCAGAGCCTTCGCCGATGGCTCTGTGAGGACGCAGGTTAGCTGCAGTTGTGGTCTCGGGTGTGGCTTGGCTGTGTGTGTGTGTGTGTGTGTGTGTGTGTGTGTGTGCGCGCGCGTGTGTGCGCATGCGCTCGGTGTCCCCCCGCCTGCCCTGATGCCTGGAAGCGTCGCTTGATTTGAACTCAAACGGCACGTTTTGCAGAGAGGCCTACAGGATCTGGAAGGTGGGTCGTCACACCCCGCCCGGGCCAGGCCCACCCTCTCCCCGCACTGACTGGCGGCCTGGGTACAGGAGCGGCTGCTCGGGCGTGAGTGGGGGTCCCGACCTTGGCGGCCAGCCTTGCGGGCGTTTCCCTTCGTCCTCCTCTGGCTTGATTCCCGCTAATCCCCGATTAGGGTTGACACTCGGAGCCTGAGAGCAACAGCTTAGTGGCGCCCGCCTGCCCGCCCCTGCCCTGCCCTGGCCTGGGAGACCCCTGCTCAGCCCGTCAGCGGGCGGGGGGGAGGGGGGGGAGTATCGAGGATGCACTGGCCGGCATCTTCTGCGCGGGTGGGATTCTCTGTCAGCAGATAGTAGCTCCTCCCCATGCCAGGTCTGCCCCAGCTTTGAATTTTAGGACTGGAGGGAACCCTCAAGTCTTGTAGCAGAGCACCTTCTGTCCCCTGGAGAGGCTCGCCCGGGCTCACCCAGCCCCTGGGCAGGGGTCCCTGTGGCCTCCCCGCAGCTGGGGTCACACTCCCGTGCGCAGCAAATTTCACTCTGAGACCCACACGGTTCCTTAACTGAGGCACAGCCAGGAAGGGTGAAAGGGCGCGATTGTTTAGCTGAGCTTCCTAACAATGGGGCCTGGATGCCTGGCGTCCGAGGACGGATCAGTAACTTGTGGACTGTCCTGTGACCCCGGGTGACCACTGACTGTGGCAGTGCGGGCCCCTCATGTCAGCCGGGCCCCTGAGACTCCGGCTCTGGCTCCAGAGGCATTTGCAAATTAGACAGGACAGTGACTCGGGGAGACGGGAGAAGAGGGCATTGCCTCTGGGCCAGCTGGTGGGGCAGATGCCGGGTGTTTGGGGAGCACAGGCGAGTTGCCCCTTCCCCCCCCGCCCCTACCCCGCCCCACAGTTCAGACTCGGGATGCTGGCCAAACTCAGGCAACATACTGTGGGTGTCCCAGGGTCCCCAGGAGCTTCTTGCCAGCGGGGAGCCTGCGGATACACACCCGTCCCTCCTCCGGCCACCAGTCAATCAGGGTCCCCTCACCCAGCCACACATCTCCGCCCTGGGGCTGCAAACATGGGATTCCCATCCAGCTGGTGGCGGTTGAGTCGTGGAGAACAGAAAGCCGCCAGGGCTGGCTCAGTCGCTGGCCTGGGAACTAATACCCCAGCATCCGAAGGCGGCAGCCGACGCTCTCCCTCCAGCCCCCTGAGCTTACAGAGCGGTTTGCGGTGAGCGTCAGCGGCCTCGGTGCTGGTGTGCACCCCCAGCACCCACGTGGGAGGCCCTGGAAGACGGGGTGCTGGTGGACAGGCGGCCGGCGCAGGGCGACCCTCTCAAGGCCGCCACTGCTGGGCCACACGGGGGGGAGGAGGGCCGGTTCTAGAGCGAGGCGAGGGCTGCGCTCCATGGCTGGTGCTTCTGCACTTGGACTTGGATGGAAAGGGGCTGCCTAGCTTGGCTGCGGCCCTGAGTCAGGAGGGTCACCAAAGCTATTTGTTTCTTTAGTCGTTTGCCTGGGGATTTTTTTCAGAGGAATGTTCTCAATGCAGGGGACCAACACTGTGGGACAATTTGTGGTCTTTAAAAAAAAAAAAAAGACGCTGTGTGAACTTGAAACATGTTATTAATAGCTCTGACTTGTATATGAGCTTTGACATTTTAAAAAGTAAACAAAGCGATAAGACTTCACAGTTTTTCTCTGCAAGCTTTGAGCGCCGCTCACAAAAGTCCAAGCTTCTTGGCCGGCACCTGTGGCCATAATATAGGAGGTCAGTTGGTAAGAACGTGAAGGTGACTTTGGGTCAGGGCCGTGGATCTGTCCCACCCTGAACCGATCACCTTTCTGCTTCTCAAACATTCGGGGTTCTGACCCGTGCGGGGCCTTCCTGCAGGTGCTCCCCTCCGTCTGGAACACTTCATTCGCCTTTCAGGTCTCAGCCTTCGGTTCCGTGAGGATGCTGCCCCGGCCCCGCCCCAGCCACCTGCCCTGCTTCCTCACCTCATGGTCCCTTGTGCCCTCATCAGCTCCCGGGGTGGTGAGCCCGGCCAGAGCCCCGTCCGTCCAGCACAGCTGCTGAGGCACCCAGCACAAGGCTGGCCCCGAGCAGGCGGCAGTCGGGCGGGGGTGGGGGGGGAGCATGCAGGGGGAGTGACTGACAGGCCCTGGTAGAAATTTGTCCTGGAGGCGGAGGAGCAGGGGGGCCGTGTGCATCACCCCGTCTGGACACAGGCCTTCCCTCCCTGGGAGCCGGCCAAGCCTGGGCAAAGCAGGCTGTTTAATGCGCTTTGTTTTTCACTCCTAAAGAATCAACAGTAAAGGAGGCTCACTGATGACTTTGCGAATTGTCGACGCGAAACCCGGGGGTAGGCTCCAATTCCTTCTGTTCTTTGCCGTCACCCGTTCTCCTGAAGAGACAGGAACTCGGGGGAAGGAAGAGTGGGTGTAGTGTGGACGTCAACTAGAATGCGGCCAAAGCTAACTTCCATTCCCATCGGCCCGGCCGTGGGTTGCTGAGGAGGGAGGCAACTTCTTGAGCAGCTTGGAAGAGCAGTGTGTGCCCTGCTGAGGCTGTGTGACCTCGGGCAAGCCTCACCTCTCTGTGCCTCCCCTGTAGAGAAGGATAATTTGGGGTTCAGTCTGGAAAACAGTCCACCATGGGCGAGATGAGCAGTCAGCCACAAGAGTCGATAAAGGTGGGCTGTTTCCTTGTAAAGCATTCCTTTATAAAAAAAAAAAAACCAAACAAAAAAAAAAGCCCTTTTTGCTGCTTTTAGATATATAGAAAAGTTGCAAAATTAATTCAGAGTTTCCATGCATTCCTAGCCCAGCCTTACATAACCATAACACAGCCTCAGAACCAAAAAATTAGCATTGGCACAATGTTGCCATAATTCTTAGTGCAATGATATTAACAATGTGACATATAAGAAATTAACATCGGCACAATGTTACCATAATTCTTAGCCCAATGATATTAACATTGTGACATATAAGAAATTAACATCCCTACAAAGCCTTTACACTGAAGACCTTACTTGAATTTCCCCTGGTCTACCAGTGTCCTTTGTTGTTCTGGGGTCCCATGCAGGCCCCACGCCCGGCACTGAACCCCAGCTTCTTGCAGTCTCCCCAGTAAGTAAGTTTGCCCACCTTTCCTCGTTTCGCATGACCTTGAGGACTCGGAAGGGGATGGAATTTTGTTTTGCCAAATGCCCCTCAATTTGGTGCTTTCCCAGGATTGGACTGTGAACCCACAGGAGTCAGGTGCCCCTTTTTAATGTCCTGTATCATGGGCTTTGTGACGTCAGAGTTCTTACCGCTGGGACAGGGACATTGGAATTGGTCCCAGGTTAGGACGGCTTCTGCGGGGTTTTCTTTTTTATACTTTGTGTTTCCTCTTCTGTCATCCCCTCTGTGGGGAACACACTTGGGAAAGCTACTTTAACACTGTATGATCTGTTACTCCTCAAACTTCAGCTGATTTTGGCACCCATCGTGTATCTGGCCTCCAACATTCGCTTCTGTACAGTTTGTTTGAAGATGGTTCTCGGTTTCCTTCTCTCCTACGTTTATTCATTTCAGTTCTACTGCAAGAAAGAGCTACGACTCCTCCCCCCGCCCCCACGTCTGTATCTACTTGATGACTTGCCCCGTTGCTGGCTCATGGCTACTTCTTTTATTCTGCGGGTTATAATCTGATGCCATTGTTTCCATTATGTTGCTGGAATTGCTCACATTTGGGCCATTAGGGGCACTTTCGTGGTAGCCTGTTGTATTCTTCCATCAAGATACATAAATATATATTTAGCACTTCCTTTCTTCATGACTCCACAAGATGTTTGTTCTAGACTCCTCATATTTTTAATTTTCCCCTCTTCCAGCCCTGGATTCAGCCACCTTCTTCAAGCGGCGCTGAAGCCTTTTCTTGGAGAAACATTTAGAAACCAAGATCTAGGCGTCGTGTGTGCTCAGTACTGCTGGGGTCTCATTCCTACCAGCCCCTTTCGGTGCGCAGAGCTCGGAAACAAGAGTGTGTTTGCCAGCACACTCACAGGCACGTGTCAGTCATTCTGTACCTCTGTCCGCCTCTGAGACAGCAGGACCTCATACCGATACCTCGGATTGCAGTCCAACAGCACAGAGTCCAGCCTCCTTCTTTCCTTGTTTGTACCTCCCACCCCCAAGACCGAGGCATCTGGCCCTTCCTGTCTGTAACGTATTTACTTACTGGGTCAGCTCTAGGACACACACAGAGTCCTTTCTGCACTGCTAACCCGCACCCATGAGAAACACTTGCTGGTGAGGTTACGCCTCAGGGCCGTCAGGATTTTGTCATCTGAAGTTTCTTAGGTGAGACGTGGGTTATATAATACGGCTCGGTTTATTTGTTAGTATTTGTATTCCGCCTGGGATCTCTCCCACATCCTGATTTTGTTTTTAAAGTTCATTTATTTAAGAGAGAGAGAGAGAGTGCAAGCAGTGGAGGGGCAGAGAGAGAGAGGGAGAGAGAAAATCCCAAGCGGGCTCTGCGCCGTGAGGTCCTGACCTGCGCCAAAACCAAGAGTCAGAGTCAGAGTCCGTTAACAGACTAAACCACCCAGGCGCCCCCACATCCTGATTTTTAAAATTCATTTTTTACCCAGTGACTTGGAACGCCACGTTCGTCATATACGAAGCTTCTCTGTGCACTTTGGGCGTGCTCTGGACATGCCGCTCTATCCGCTGGACCGTCTCTGTGATCACACACCTGCCGCACACAGTTGGAGTCACGCAGGCCCCAGCGTGTGTGCGTGGTGGCTGGGACCAGTCCTCCTGGGATTCCTTCCTTGGTTGTGTTCCTGCGAGCGCCACGCGTTGCTTTTCCACGTGGATGCAAAGTCTTGCTGTGTAGACTCTGCGCGCGGACAGAGCGGGAGCGATTCTACGCGCTCGCTAGGCTTCCCGAAACCCGAGCCTCAGGCAGTGTGCGAGGGAAAAGGGATCTCCGGGTCCTTATCTTTAACACAAATAATGCATTTCCTTTGTGAGACCATCATTTGGCATTGAATTTCCCAGTGGAACCTTTTCAGGGTTTTGATGCAGAAGGTGCCAGAGGTGGGGGAGGAGAGCGTGCATCTACGGATATGGGGGCCGCAGGCTGTGTCCCGGCGAGTGCTTTAGGCCGTGCTGCTGTGAGTTGACCTCCAGAAGGTGGCCTGCTCGCCAGGCAGCGAGGAGTCTCCCTCCCGGGCGGGGCTTCTCACCAGCCCGGCCTCGGGGTCCGCGCCCTCAGCGAGCTCACGGCCTGCACCTGCCCTGGCCAGCGGGGCGCACCGGGCACAGCCTGCAGTGTGGACAAGGTTCGCGGAGCGGTCTGGGCGCTGACTGCGTCCCTCGTGAGAAGCCGACTGAACTCCCCGCTGATGATGGTTAGGGGCTGAGCCAGATGTCGCCAACGCAGGGTGAGGTTAGGGGCGTGTTAGCGAGAATGTTCGGGGTTTTCAGTTTCACTCTTGGTCCTCAGGAATTCTTAAGAGGTGGCCCCAGGAGAACCCCGTGGCTTGCTCCTTGGCACTGTGCCTGCCCGGAGAGCTCTGCTGCATTTTGTGCCCTTTTATTCTCCTGTCTTTGATCAGGCTGTGTAGACACAAACAGCTCGTCACAGTGGACAGTCCTGGGAAGTTGTGAGGTTGGATGTATTTTTTTAACCACCCAGTCAGAACTCGGGGCACCTGGGGGGCTCAGTCGGTTCAGTGTTGGACTTGGGCTCAGGTCATGATCTCATGGTTTATGAGTTCAAGCCCCCATCGAGCTCTGTGCTGACAGCTCAGAGCCTGGAGCTGCTTTGGATTCTGTGTCTCCCTCTCTCTCTGCCCCTCCCCCGCTCGTGCTCTGTCTCTTTCTCAAAAATAAATATTAAAAATTAATAAAATTTAATCACCCACTCAGAATTTACAAGACTGGGATACACTTTTTTATAGCATATCAGGAAGGTTTCATTCCAGGGTCGTATCATCAGCATAAGTGTTTGGTCTCCCAAGAGGACTTATTTTTTTTAAACATTTTAAAATAAGTTTTTATGTTTACTTATTTTGATTTTTTTTTTTTTTAGAGAGAGAGAGAGAGAGAGATTGAGAGAGAGACAATGTGGGCAAGGGAGGGTCAGAGAGAGAGGGAGAAACAGAATCTGAAGCAGCTCCAGGTTCTGAGCTGTCAGCACAGAGCCCGACATGGGACTCAAACTTATGAACTGTGAGATCATGACCTGAGCTGAAGTCTGACACTTAATGGATTGAGCCACCCAGGCGCCTCCCCCAAGAGCGCTTATTTTTATAAAGCCCAAGGTGCACCTGGGTGGCTCCATCAGTTAAACATCTGACTTTTGATTTCAGCTCAGGTCATGGTTTCATGGTTCGTGGGTTTGAGCCCTACACGCTGACAGCACGGAGCCTCCTTGGGATTCTCTCTCTCCCTCTCTCTCTCTGCCCCTCCCCAGCTCACACAGCTTGCTCTCTCTCTCCCTCTCATTCTCTCTGCCTCTTTCCCCCACTAAAAATACATAAGCTTAAAAAAATAAATTAAAAACTTGAAAAGGCCAAGACTTGGTAAACTATCCCAGCCCTGATTTATTATTTTATAAAGCATCAGTGTTACTGCTTGCGTCATATTAATTTAGTTGCATATGTCTCATTTGGAGGTTAAAACATTTTTTTTAAGTTTATTTATTTTGAGAGAGAGAGAGCATGCACTTGAGCTGGGAAGTGGGGTAGAGAGAGGGGGAGAGAAAGAATCCTAAGCAGACTCCGTGTTATCAGCACAGAGCCAGATATGGGGCTGGAACTCACGCACTGTGAGAGCATGACCTGGGCTGAAATCAGGGCGCTTAGCTGACCGAGCCCCCCGGGCGCCCCTCATGTGGAGATTTTTAATTGCGAGAACCCACATGGACATAGGCTGATAAGCCGCAGAAGGGTTTACTCACGGGTCCGGTAAGGTGCACGGAGCTGAGGGCAGAGCTGACCCAGGAGACCTTGGGGACCGGGAGCCTGGCAGCGCCCCAGCTCTGTGAGGCTGGGGCTCAGGACCCCGCTGAGCACAGCAGCCAGGCGGGTTCATCTTTTTTTTTTTTTCTTTACTTTCTTTTAAATGTTTTATTTACTTTTGAGAGAGAGAGAGAGACAGGGCATGAGCAGGGGAGGGGCAGAGAGAGAGGGAGACACAGAATCTGAAGCAGCTCCAGGCTCCGAGCCGTCAGCACAGAGCCCGACGCGGGGCTCGAACCCACGATCTCGGAGATCATGACCCGAGCATAAGTTGGACGCTTAACTGACTGATTAAGCTCCCCAGGCTCCCTCAGGCGGGTTCATCTTGAACCGAGGAATCTCAGAGTCCAGTGAGAGGCGGCCGGTCCCGGGGAGAGGGAAGGGGGCACCTTAAGTCATGATGCCGGCAGCCACACGGAGCAAGGAGAGGTGAGGCTCTAAGACCAGAGGGAAGGCCGGCCTTTGGCAGAAGAGGCGGACAGAGCCCTTGAACCTGCTGTGCTTGGCCAGACACGAGCTGACCCACAGACATGAGCCGCCCCAAGCGCCCTGCCCCCTGGAGCTGGGCTTCTCTCCTGCCGGTGTGAACACGGCCATTCATTCAGGATTCGCTTTGCCATCGTCCCGGCCGCATGCCTGCGTTGTCTGCCTTCCAGCCCGGCACGTGGCGGCGTGAGCAGGTTCTCCGGGGGGTGGGAGGGGCGCTCACTGGTGTGTGACCCCTGCCGCTGTTTAGAAGCCCACGTTGGAAGGAGGCAGAGGCGTGTTCCCAGATTTGCAGAGCTTTCTTGCGCGTGGGTCAGTTTGAAGGAGGGCCGTGTGTGCGCTGGCCCGCCTCACCGTGCTCCCCTTCCGTTCCAGGGCCCGCCGCTCCTGTGCTTCGAGGAGGACCCGCTGCAGCAGCCCCTGGAGCTGGCGGTACAGCAGGTGTCCAGCGTGGCCAGGTCAGCGCAGGAGAAGGTGAGCCGGGGCGTGGCCGCCTGCGTGGACCCTTGTCTACCGAGGGAGCGCTCGTGAAGCCTGGGGGTGGGAAGCTAATTTGGTCTTAGGATTATTGAAAATGTGGGCGCCTTAAAAACCTAAAAAAAACCCAGTCTGGTCTATCCTCTGATGAACAGACACATAAAATATGGCAGATCCACCCACTGGAATATTATTTAGCCCTAAAAAGGAGACCCTGCCGCATGCCGCATGCACGGGCCTTGAAGACTCAGACCTGAGTGAAGAAGCCACATCTCATGTGACTTTGCTTATGTCACGTGTCTAGGATGGACCCTTCTGGAAAGACAGGAAGTAGATTCGAAGTCACCAGGCACTGAGCGGGAGGGAGGGCGGGGGAGGACGGAGACTGACTGCTCATGGATGCAGGGTGTCTGTCTGGGGTGACGATCATGTTCTCAAAGCTGGTTGTCCATCTCAGTGAAATCCATCAAAAAAAAATTAATTGCAGAGTTTAAATGGGCAAGTTAAACGATACAGGAATTATATCTCAATAAAATGCACATATTTCTGTGTATGTATATGTACATACGGCATAGATTTGAAGCCTTTCGATGCTACGTCGAGATCATTTTCCAGTCCGTGATTGTTCACAGGTTGAAATTACTTATTAGACTGGCCAAATACCATAAATAATTAAAAAAAATTTTTTCATGGAAAGTATCTGTGAGAAGTCCTAAGAAGCTTCCTCTTACATATAAGGCTTGTGTTGCGTGTCCTGTGTCTGCCTACCTTTACTGTCGAGTTGCACACATGCCATTTAGCAGACAGCGAGGGACACGTGCGTGAGCCCAGGCAGGTGGAGAAGGAGAGCATCACCGGACCCCGAGCCCCACCCCTTGGATCTGCTCCCTATCCCTGCTAGAGTGTTGTTTGTTGCTCTGGTTCCTTTTCTTTTGTTTATTTATTTAGAGACAGGGAGAGCAAGTGAGGGGGGAGAGAATCCCAAGTAGACTCCAGGCTCTGAGCTGTCAGCCCAGATCCTGATGCAGGACTCGAACCCACGAACCGTGAGATCATGACCTGAGCCGAAGTCAGACGCTCAACTGATTGATCCCCCCCGGTGGCTTCTCTCTAACTACAGCTCAGGCTTCTGGCTGGACCAGAACTTCTCTGTCCATCTTCTGTTGGTGCATAAGCGAGCTGTGTTCTCTTTTCCACAAGCACAGCACAGCCACAACGCACCCACGGGGTCCCCATCCCCAGTGCTCAGGCGCGAGCAGGAGGGTGGCTCACCAGCAGATGCGCTGCAGGGGTGCATGCCTTGGCTTGAGCAAGCGCTCCCAAATTGGCCAACAGAGTGTGGTTCCCGCCTGCCGCACCCTGGCGGCCCAGGAGGGCTCCCCTCCCCCGTCCCCCCGCCAGTGCTGACGTCTCTGACTCTATTACCCACCCCCCATGACTGTGGGGAAGGCTCTGGAAGACACTGGGGCTCCAGGAGGAGACTGGTGGTACCAGGGCGGGGTGCTGAGACCAGTGTGGCCCATGAGGCCTGGGAGGGGCTGGACACGCAGGTGGCCCCGTGCTTTTATGACACGGGGAGGGGGGCTGTCACGGCCGGCCTCGCCTGCCCAAGGGCCCCTGCTTGGGAAGCACCTCTGGGCGCCGGAGCAGCCTCCCTGTCATTGATAGGGACCAAAGCCCTTCACAGTGGGCAGTCTCTGCTTGGTGCTTTCAGACACAGTCCCCAAGGAGGAACAGAGTTCAGGGCTGGCCCGGGGGTGTGGAGAAAGGAGCCGAGAGGTGGACCCAGCAATGACCAGTTTTGAAGGTCTGGATGCTTTTAGCGCCCGAAAAGCAAGCTTAGGAGGTGGATGGCGCGACCGTGTTTGTTTTAACACAGACACAGAAGTGTGCGCGCTGGTTACCAACACAGATGCCCGCCCTCCGGTGCCCGCACGTGGCCCCTCCCTCTGCTCCCCCGGGAAGGGGCCGCTGCCCACCGCCTGCAGCGAACTCTCAGAAGCTTCTTACCTCCTGCAGACTAATGGCAAAGGGCACCCGGGGTCTTGTTTCGTTTCATGAGGTTGTTCAGAGTTCTTGGCTTCCGTGTTTTCTTGGCCGAAGGAGAAATGGGAGTTTGTCGGTGCCTTGTCACGGCTGCGGGGAGTGCCGCCCTCGGTCCAGGCCGGCCAGTCAGATGTCACGCCCCCTTCCCCCCCCACCCCCCCCCGAGTGCATCTGGAAGGGGGGCCGAGTGCCAGCCCCGGACCTGCACACACCGACCAGTGGGGGGCGCTCCGCTGGGATCTGCCCGGCTCCCGGGAAGCTGGGTGTGGAAACCCCTGGTTCGAGGGCCCTGCGCTCACAGACGTGCCTCTCGGCTGACCACGTGCGTCTGAAGGGACCAAGCCAGCCAGGTTCATTCAGTTTCTGTCCTTCAGTGACCTTGGGTTGCAACACCTGAGCCTTGGGAGGTGGGACCACACCAGAGCCTGTCTGTGCTCTGGCGCCGGGACCTTGAACCTTGTGATCTTGACCCACCGCATCGGGCAGGACGCGGAAGCAACGGTGCCCTTCTTCTGTGAGGGTCTACCCACCCCCCGCCCCCACCCCGAACACGCCCAAATGCATTGAAGCCTCCGTCAGCTTCGCTGTGTATTTTCTCTGCTCCTGTGGTTCGCCCTCGGGGCCGCCCGCACAGCTTATAGAGAAACGCAGATGTGTGGTGTCAAGGACGTTACCTTCGCTTCCTGAGCCGCTCCGTATGCTCAGCCTGCATCGTTCTCATCTCCCCGCCTCAGCCCTGATGAGGGACGTGGGATGGCACTCGAGTTAATGACAGGGACACAGCCAGCCTGGACCAAGGCGGCCAAGTGCCGAGTCACATCTTGGTCATCTGGATGGGAGTGGGGCCTCTGATCTCCCTCTGGGAGCACCTGCCCGACTCCTGTGTGGCCCTGAGCCCCGCAGGCCACTGAGGAACAGAACCTGGCTGGCCCCGCTCTCTCGGTCCCCTGTACGGACCTCTTCCCACAATCCCAAAGACCCCAGGGGCCAAAGTAATCACCTTGGAGCCTGCCCAGGCCCCCAGGTTAAGGGCACAGCTGCACACGACACTCCCCTTCGGATGCCAGTCTCCAGCCTGGGCCGTAAAGTGGGGGATTCCCACTCCTCAGGTTTGATGCTTTGCTGGAACAGCTCATGGCATGCGGGAAGGCAGCTTATTTCCTTCCTATTACTGGTTCCCAGCACTGGGAGAGACTCAGAACAGCCCGAGGGACAGATGCACGGGCAAGGGATGGGGAGGGCCCCCTCTCCAGGCACCACACCCTCCCCACACCTTCTCCTGTGGCCGGACCCAGAAGCTCTCCAGATTCCACCATCGGGGGGTTTCTATGAAGGTTCCAGTATTCAGGCATAATTGAGTAAATCACTACCAAATCACGACTGAACTCAGTCTCCAGCCCCTCTCCCCTCCCCGGAGGCCAGGAGTGGGGCGAAGTTTCCAGCCCCCTGATCGCGGCTGGCATTCTGGTAACCCACCCCCCTCCTGAAGCCATGCGTGGGCCCCCAGCCACCAATCATCTCCATGGCACACAAAACGCTCTTATCATTTGGGAGATTCCAATGGTTTTAGGAGCCGGGAGCTGGGGACAAAGACCAGATATGTATCTCAAGCAGTAATCCCTGCAAGGTGTTGTGGGTGATGGATTTTTCTGCAGGAATTCTGTCCTTGGAGGGAGCCTGTGCTCGCCTGGTGGGACATCTCTCTGTCACATCCCTGTCGCTTTGGCTCACTGCGTGCAGGCTCGGCCGGCCCCGGCGGGAGGCAGGACCCAGGCACTCCCAGGCGGGCCCTCTGCACCAAAGGCATCGCCTGTAAACTTTTCTCCCTGGACTCTCTCTGCCTTCTCTTCCAGTCTCAACATGCGCTGAATATATTTGTTTCTCCCAGACTGTAATTATCCTGTTACACAAGAGCGACGAATGTCTACCTACGTTTCTCTCTCTGCACGTGTCCTGGGAGAGTTTTGCTCCAGAATGTTTGACCCAGAAAAGGAAACCCTTTATTTCCCCAGCGCACGTGGCCGGAGAGCCAGCCCTTCCTCCGCGAGATGTCCCAATAGCCCTTCCACGGCAGGTCCGTGGGCGTGGAAACTCCACGCCTGATTCTGGGGGGTAAGAGGCCTAAGAAGGCCGTGCGGAAGCCCTTCCAGGATGAATCAGGCTTTGAGAGTCGTGCTGTGACAGGCACCGCTGACAGCCATGCGTTTCCTTTAGGGAGCGTGGTGCATCTCTTTGGACGTAACGGTCATTCAGAAAGTTTGCTCGGTGCTGGAAGCCATCTTCAGAGGCTGTGAAGGACGTTGGCTTTCTTGGTGTGAGGCTGGGTGGCCTGTGGAAAGCATTAATTATCTCCGCCTGCAGTGCCATCCCGAAATAGAGGCTTCTAATGGTATAATGATCATCTGAAGGTTATGGTTGTAAATAGATGTAATAACCCACTCAGCATGGAGAAGCCCAGAGACACTGGCTGGGTCTGGTTTGTTTGAGTGCTTGCTTCTCTCTCTGAGCAGTAGGAAGGTGGTGCCTGCTGAGGATGCTTCCTTCCCTGTCTGGGGTGTGGGAAGAATGAGAGCCAGCCCGTGTCCTGGCCCCCGATGCTCTCAGCTGTGACCAGCCCTGGACCGCGGGCTCCGTCTCTCCTCATTAGACTTCAAGACACTTCTCTGCCGGAGCAAGTATCATGCCCATTGTACAGAGGAGGAAACTGAGGCAGAGATGCTAAATCCCTTGGCCAACATGACTCGGGGCTACTAAGCAGGAGAGGCTAGAATTGAACCCAGGTCAGCCTCCAGGCCGAAGTAGGGCGCACCGCGGTCCGTGTCAATGCTGTCTTGCATGTTTTTGAGGTGTTTCACATCTGCTCCCGCCCCCGCCCGACCGTGAGAGAGACAGCGGAGAAGGGAGGTGAGAAGGAAGGGAAGGAACTCACCTTTGCTTCTGTAGAATGGAACAAACAGAGCTTAGACGGTTCCATGGATTCCCCCCTCCCCCAGAATCTTGTCCCGCGTTGTATGTCGGGACCCCACAGCCGGCACGGGGTGTGTGTCGTATACTGTGGGCGCCTGTGTTGGCTACGTGAGGCTGTTACATGTTGGTAGACTGAGATGTATACTCCGAGAGGGCCCGGGGTCTCCTGTGCTCTTCCCAGGCCTCGGGGGCCCTCGGTTTGCAAGCGTGGTGCAGTTCTGGGTCATCTGTGGTTGTGTCCCCACCTACAAACAGGAAGCCTGGTCGTGTTTTGGTTTTTGGGTTTTGTTTTGTTGTTTTGTTTTGTTGTTTTGCTTTGAGTGACTTGAAACTCCAGGCACCCCATTAGCCTGGTATTTATGCAAAAGTGCTAACAGGTTGTGAAATTGTTTTGAACCGGGGTCCTTCCCAAGGCAGGCGTGGCGATACCTCACCGGGGGCCCCACCCTCTGAGACCCAGTGTGAATGGCACCCTGGAAACCAGAGCGGTCCCTCCGGGGAGCTCCACCTGCTTGGGCGAGCGCGTCCCGAAAGGTCAGGGCAAAGGACCCCAGACAAGGTGTCTGCGTGTGGGGCAGCCGGGGAGCAGTGACAGCCCACCTGGAAAAGACCAATTCCCTCCAGCCTTCATTTTATTTATTTACTTAAAGTTCTATTTATTTATTCCGGACGAGAGACAGAGATAGAGAGAGAGAGAGCCCGTGAGCGAGTAGGGGAGGAGCAGAGAGAGAGAATCCCAAGCATGTTCCTCGCTGTCAGCGCAGAGCCTGATGCAGGACTTGATCTCATGAACCAGAGAGATGAAGGACTTGAGCCGAAATCGAAAGTCGGACGCTTCACCGACTGAGCCTCCCAGGTGCCCGCCTCCCGCCTTCGTTGTAAAGGGGACGTGTTGTGTGTGTGTGTCGTGTAAACACAGGGTTGATGAAAGAGAGTGTCACGTTCGCCGAGTGTGAAGCTGAGGCCCGCAGTGAACCACGTCGGGCAGTAACAGTGTCCCTGGGAGGGAATTCTCCCTGGGAAGCCGTGTTGTTCATTGTGAAGCGCCCCAACGAGCGGAGGCAGGGGAGGGCTGCTGGGGCACGATGTCGAGCCCGTGCGGCCCGGGGCACGCCCGTCAGTGCCAAGGGCGCCGGCCCAGCATTCCATGGGTTGGGCTGCCATCTTGTTCCCGGCCTATTTCATCTCTCCCTGGGCGACAGGATTAACTTTGTCGATGTTCTCATCATATTGCCCTCTAACGGGTTTTATTTTGGTTTGGTTTGTTTTTTTAAAGTGTATTTATTTATTTTGAGATGGGGGAGGGGCAGAGAGGGAGACAGAATCCCAAGCAGGCTCCGTGCTGTCAGCACAGGGCCCAACGTGGGGCTCGATCTCATGAACTGCGGGAAGTCAGACGCTTAACCAACTGAGCCACCCAGGCCCCCCTAATGGATTTTACTTGTTATCTTTTTATTAAAAAACACATTTTTTAAAATGTTTATTTTTTTGCGACACAGAGAGATACAGCGTGAGCAGGGGAGGAACAGAGAGAGAGGGACGCAGAATCTGAAGCAGCTCCAGGCTCTGAGCTGTCAGCACAGAGCCTGACGCAGGACTCGAACCCACAAACCATGAGATCATGACCCGAGCTGAAGTCGGACGCTTAACCGACTGAGCCTCCCAGGCGCCCCTAATGGATTTTACTTTTTAAATTGAGTCTCTATCCCAGAGTAGCATAGCCTGGTGCTGCCGTAAAGAGTATTTACAGAGGTGAGTGTAGAGAGCAGAGTTGGGAGCTCTGAGTGATTGATTAGCGAAGGGGCTTTACGTCCACTTCATTCTGGAGCTCTTTCCTCAGGATGCTGGAATGCGTGATCACAGACAGATCAGTGACCTCAGCCCTTCTGAGGCGTTTTCAGGGCTGTGTTCCTGGTTCTTGTGGGGACAGAAGTAATTACATTATTTCCAGTTCTCTAGAGTGTTCTGGGAGGAGAAGGCGCTGAGGCAGCGGTACAGAAAGCTTAATTGGAAAGGAACGTGGAAAGAGTGCCCTGAGATGTGACGCCATCATAGGCCTCTCTCTGGCAAGCGTCAGCAAAACGCAGGCGTGCCCCGGCCTGGGACTCTTCGGCCCCGAGTCTACCCAAAGGAATACCGTTTCAAGATAAGAACCTATTTGTGGAGGGGTGTGACCATCCGAGCCTGTGGTCTGGAGCTGGAGAGAGCACAAGAGAGTGAATGAAGCGCCCCCACCCTCCATCTGTTCTGTCCGGACAATTTACAGGGATGTGTGCTTGCCCTCCCGTTCCCGTGATGCATCCCTCCCGGCCTTCTCTCTTGGTCTGTGGGAGGGGCCACGCCTACCCCGTTGGGCCCGTCACCCCATGGAGTCCATCCTCCATGATGCTCTCTTCTGTAGAGAGGAACGGGGTTTATTTGGAACACACAGTTTGGTTTTTGTTGGCACGATTTTGAAATGGTTTATGTAATCAAGTTGTCTGCGTGCTTTGGCAGAAAGGTCTCCAGCGTCAAGCAGGTGGGCTGGTGGCTGTCTGGGTTCAGGGGGCCCTTCCTGTGCTCCCAGATCAGGGCTCGTGGGAGCCTGCCCTGGGGCTGCAGGGCAGGTCTGTTCTCGGGGAAGTGCTTGGGCCCACCGCAGATACTAGATCTTGTTTCTACCGAACTTAAAAAAAAATGTTTAATGTTTATTTATTTTTGAGAGAGAGACAGAGCACAAGCAGAGGAGGGGCAGAGAGAGAGAGAGAGAGAGGGAGACACAGAATCCCAAACAGGCTCCAGGCTCTGAGCTGTCAGCACAGAGCCGGATGCGGGGCTCGAACCCACGAACCGTGAGATCGTGACCTGAGCCGAAGTCGGACGCTTAACCGACTGAGCGCCCCAGGGGCCCCTATTTTCTATCTCACTTTAAAAGTCCAGGATCAATATCAGACTACCTGAGTGGGAAGCCTGAGGGCTCAGGATCAAATAGCTGTGTTTAAACAGCTCTGTGTAATTGGGGTGCTCTGAGGAGCTAACCTGAAAACCCCCGAAGGGATCCTCATACACACGGGCGTGTTTGGGGGTGGGGAGACTCTGAGTTAACAGCGGGGTCTCTGCCTGTTTGTCCTTATTGAGGCAGAGGTCAACCCTGGACATTCTGGCCACCGGCGAAGGCTGACTCGCTGGAAGAACGTTGTATCAGGTGGTCCTGCCTTCTGGCGAAGGCCGGCCGCCCGCCGTTCACCGGGCTTGAGAGACTCTAATCTCCATTGCGGATAACACCTTAATGCACTAAAAGAAGATTACTTATTTTGAAAGCCTTTCCATTTTGTTCTTGTCCATTTGACAAATGGGGCATTATTATCCCCAGGGTGGCAGGGGGCGGAGGCTGGCCGGGACAAGGATTTGGCCCTCATCATTGTCCCTCCAGCTGGGCTCACAGCCACAGCGCCAGTAGCGTTTTGTTTGGCCACGCGGAAATGTTGAGGCGGGCTCAGACTGTTGATTTAGTTAGCTTCTCCAGCTGAGTGTTGGAGGGAGACCTCTCTGTGTGACGGGTTTTATTTAGGGGGTCGGGACCCGTAGGTCTGGGAAGACTCTGCAGTTGGTCGGAGTCCATAGTATTGCACTTACTTTCTTGACGTGACTAGAATACTGATTATGACCACGGGAGCCTTGCATTTGAGAAGTTTAAAGCCTTTTTAAATCTAAATCTGCTTGTTGATTTATTTGTTCTTTTTTAATTTTTTTTTTTTTAATTTTTGAGAGAGAATGAGAAACAGAATGTGAGTGAGGGAGAGGCAGAGACGGAGACACAGAATCTGAGACTCCAGGCTCTGAGCTGTCAGCACAGATCCCGACATGGGGCTCGAACCCATGAACCATGAGATCATGTCCTGAGTCGAAGTTGGATGCTTAACTGACTGAGCCCCCCAGGAGCTCCTAAATTTTTTTTTTAATTTTAGACAATCTCTACATCCAATGTGGGGCCTGAACTCACAACACTGAGATCAAGAGTCCCATCCTCCACCAACTGAGCCACCCGGGCGCCCCTGATTTCTTTGTCCTTAATCAAGTGCTCAGGCCATCTATGTATCAAGGAAGAGAGTAGTGGGAAGCTTTCTGAAGAACTGGACACAAAGGAAAACCAACTCGTTCTTGCTCAAGAGCACTAGTGAAGCCTTAGGGTTTTCTGTTGTTGTTGTTGTTTGTGTTTGTTTTTTAAATGTTTATTTATTTTTGAAAAGAGAGGGAGGGAGAGGGGGAGAGAGCCAGGGGAAGGGCAGAGAGAGAGGAGGAGAGAGGATCTGAAGCAGCACAGACCCTGACATGGGGCTGGAACTCACAAACCTCAAGACCATGACCTGAGCTGAAGGTCAACCGACTGAGCCTCCCTGGCATCCCGGAGCCGTGGGGTTTTATTGGTAAAATTCTAGTTAGCTTAGTAGAGAAGTCCCCAAAGACATAACAGAGGCAGGCACCCTGTGGTGTTTTGCCCAAAGCCGTATAGAGGCCCAGGCTGTTGTGACCAAGGACAGCGAATGCTCTCCGTGTCATGTCATTTGTGCACGTAACTCCTCTGGCACGAAACTATGTTCCTCCAGAAAGGATTGTTTACAGAGCATTTATTTTTAAAATGAATAGACGACATTTCTTACACAAACATTTTTTTGTTCCAACCTTTTGTGAACTCGGGAGAGGCAATGACAGGCTGAAGGTACGTAAACTCATCCGCATAGACCTGGCTTCTGAGGGCGACTTGCCCAGAATGGGTGCAGTCGGTCGGTGCAGTGTCTCCTGGTGCCGAGAACAGGCAGGGCTTTCTTTTGTCATCCTGTGCCATCGAGGCCTTCCATGGCGGACGTTGGAAACGGACCCCTGCCGGGGGGCGGGGTAGAATCGCGCTGGGTCTTTGCGGGAGGGGCTCTGGACTCAGGGCCCCTGGGTTGGGAAGGAAGGAAGGAGTTAGCTGCGGATGAGAAAGAGGAAGGGGGCAGAAGTCCCAGCCTGAACCTTGTGAAATAGCCGGCCTGACAAAGCAACTGTTTTGATGATCTTTCCACTTGGTTTATTTTAAATTCTGACAAATCCACCAGAGAATTAAAGAATTTTCTTTTCCTTCCCGAGTGGCAGCCTGCAGTGTTCCCTTGGGAATGCGGGGTACCCTCCTGCCTCACACCCAGCCTCCTGACCGCTCGGCTCTGGCCAGGCTCACGGGCCACCTGCCGGATGCCCCTCTCCCCGCCCCCCTGCCCAGCCCTTCTTCCCACCCGTGCACACCTGGCATCTGCCTCTAGTTGTCCCCAGAGACTTGCTCGGCAACCTTCCGGGCGGGGTGACCCTTCCTTCTAGAAGATTCTCTCCGATAGAGGGATTCTGTGGCAGAAACTTGATATTTCTCTGTTCGGTAACAGCTCTCTCTAAAACGCTTTGTGGGTTTGATCAGGAATACAGTCTGGTTTATTCCCAGTGTAATTACTCGTCTTTGTCTTCTGGGTCCTTCAGCGAACTCATTTTGTGATTCTGCTTTTGTTCAGGCCATATACTTTCCTAAGTGTTTAATGTTTCATATGTTCTTTGAGTTTTCCCCGCATCTTTGAAAACCACAATAGGTTAAGAATTATTTAGGTGGAAACAGCTTCTTGTGTCCTGGGCATATTTTGAAATTTTGTGCATATAACATCTATCACTTGTGTTTTTTCTAAGGCTCATTTTTAGTGAGCAGAGACGGCTAATGGCTTTTACTCCATACGTATGTGAAAACGTCTGGGGAATTTTAAGTCAGCTGGTGGGGAGAAATAGAACACAGTCTCAAGGGAAAACTTTTTGTGTGGAAAGAATATAACAGCTACGTTTTAGCTCTGGAGAAATGCATCAGGAAGAAAAGATTTGCGGTATTGTTTACAGTTTTCAAACTGCTAAGTAATAGAAAATACGTGAATGTGGGTATTTATCCAGGTTTGGAACTCTAAATTCTCGCCCTTGCTAACTCTTAAGGTCTGATCATTGCATTCAATGAAGCAAAGAGGTAAACGAAGGAATTCTCCTGTCATACCTTGTGCGTCCACCAGGTGGTGTCCTGTCACGTGGTGGGCGAGGCTGTTCAGTTCCTGGTCAGTGTGGGGCCCGCCTCCCCGGAAGACACGGGGCGCCAGCTCTACGGTGTGCGGCTCTCCCCGTTTCACTTACAGGTGAGTGTGGGTAGATGGAGTGAGTCACGGGAAGACAGTGCTCGTGAACCTGTGGGGCGGGCATGGTGTGATCACGGGGCTCTGATTTCCTAAGATTTTACTAATCATTTATTTCATAGTTTAAAAGCCTTCTGTATTATATTATATCTGCAGGAAATCAAGTGTGCGTGTTATGTATATGCACACACACATATACACACGTGCATATGTGCACACATACATGTACACACAGAGACATGCACACGCAGATGCATGCGCATGCACACACACACACACACACACACACACACACACAAAATGAACTTGGAGGTTGCCATTCACCGAAATTGGGAGACTTGGCGTTTTTCAAGGCATTTCTACAGACCCGGGGTGTGGATGGCAGGTAGGATGAGGCGAGTGGCATCTGAGACAGAGGACAGCTGTTCCGCTTCAGGACCCAGGGCTGGCCGCCAGCCGTCCTCTGCAGCTCAGCAGCTGGGCATTCCTGGTTGTAGTTTTTGGAAAAAGTCAACTTTATTTATTTATTTTTAATATTTATGTATTTTTGAGAGACAGACAGAGCATGAGCGGGGGAGGGGCAGAGAGAGAGGGAGACACAGAATCTGAAGCAGCTCCAGGCTCTGAGCTGTCAGCACAGAGCCCGACGCGGGGCTTGAACCCACGAACTGTGAGATCATGACCTGAGCCGAAGTCAGACACTTAACTGACTGAGCCCCCCAGGCGCCCCTGTGTACGCTTTTCTTACACAGACATGGTTTGCATTCCCAGGGTGAACAAGATTTTCTGGCTACCTCGATGGCCTTTTTCTGAGATCCGGCGGCCCCTCCCCAGCACCCCCCCCCAACACCTCCTTTCTGAGAGTTGAGGAGGGTAAGCGCTACAACATGCACTTGTCAGTGGTTAATGCCTCCTGGCTCCCCACCCCCCAACCCCAGAATTTGGGACAGTGTCATTGGAAAATCCCTCCGGAGTCTGGGACCCATCCGCCCGACCTTCACCTCCTGTTTCCGAACACAGCGAGGAAGCTCCGTCGGGGAAATGGGGTTTCTGAGACGTTCTGCGCCGCCCCGAGCAGCTCAGACACGAGTGAAGCCGCTGTGTCTTTGGTCTCTTGGCGCATTAGACCCGCCCTGTGGACCCCCTCGCGCACAGGGAGCAGCTGGGGGTGGACGGGTCATTAATGCTCAAGGCGGGGACACTGTGGTCCTCTGTTGTTCCCCAGGTACCCGGCCCCACGGGCTGCTGGGGCTGGAGGCCGACTCGGGGGCTGCAGCGAAGCTCGCTTCTCCCAGGGGACCCGGGGTCCCAGGGCCCGGGGGGGCTTCGCTCACCTTGCCCTGATGCTAGCGTGAGCAGGGGCTCCTGAGTAGTCGCTGCTACCGCAGCGGCTCCTTCCTCCTTGGCTGGGGGGGGGGGGGGGGGGGGGGGGGGCAGAGAGGCGAGGCCTGGGCCTTGTGCTCTGGGAGGAGCCGCGGGCCGGCCCACGAAGCCGGTGTGCTTGGCCGTGGCTGCCAGAACGAAGGCCTGCGAGCTTAGCGTAACACAGCATCAGGGTGTCACGCCCCCGTTCTGGAACCCCGACGTCCCACACCCGTGAAACCGGGGGCCGCCTTCTGGTCTGGAAGCTCTGGGTGGGGGGCTCCTTGCTCACTGGACTGTCGGCACGATTTGGGGCCTTACGGCTGCAGGGCCGAGAGCCTGTTTTGGTGTTGGCGTCAGCCGAGGGCCGTCGGCCGCGTCCAGAGGCCCCTCGTTCCTGAGCTGCGTCTTCCCTGCGCCGTGAAGGGCCCTCTTGCTGCCTTCCTGTCCCCCCTGTAAGGGCTCACCTGGGGTAGCCCTTACTCAAGTCACTCCCGCGAAGCCCCTCGGCCACATCAGGGCACATATTCACAGGTGACGAGAATTTGCGTGAGGACGTCTTTGTGGGGGGAGGGGAGAGCATTATTCTGCCCCCACAGATGGGGCGGGTTCGATGTGTTATTGCAAGAGCTCAGAGCCCAGTTAGCGGGTGTGTGTGGACCCAGGCAAGAGAGGATGCGAATGCCCGTGGGCCGTGCGCACAGCCCGCGGGGAGTGCGCGAGTGTGGGGTTGGGCTGAGGGTCCCAGTTTCCTTCGTGCCTTGGTGACACTCCCTGCGAAGCACAGAGAATCATTCATGGGAGAGACTACAGAGTCTAGTGACACCTGGCCTTCAGCCGCCAGCGCTGAGGACCCTGAGTGGTGGGTTGAGGCCGAGGAAGGCGCTGGTGGGGCTGGGCCCAGGGCGAAGGGAGGTCTGGGGCGGGGGGGTTAGAGCTTTCCTTACCTTTCTGAGAGGCGCCGGGAGGCCAGGCAGGTGTGTAAGAACATGACTGAATAGGCACGGATGCGCGCTGAGGTTTTGGTGGCAAGGGCAGCTCTCCAGTAACTTTGTTTCTTCGTAGCTGGAGCTCCACATGAAAGAGAAGAGAGACGACATCCGGATCGAGTGGTCCTTAGTCAGCACTCCAGAAACGGCCGTCACCGTCCAGCCCAAAGCGCCGGTGGAGGTCAGTGGGCAAGTTTTTGTGAGCTCCCTGTGGGTGTGTGTGAGCACGCACGAGCGTCGTGAGTGCCGATCTGGGGAGCGGAGGCTCAGACCAGCGCCCCCCTGGGCAGACTTCTCCCCTCGTCCCTGAGAAGGGGCGGCCACGACAAGGCGGGAGGGATGGCTTTGGCGGATCTGGCGCCGGGCTCTACCCATCTGCCCCTGCGGTCACGCGGCAGCTGTGAGAAATCGTGGGTCTGCCCCCCATGCAGATGTACTTGGGCTGGGAATTTTTTAAAAAAATATTTCTTTATTTTGAGAGAGAGAGAGAGAGCACATGAGCAGGGGAGGAGCAGAGAGAGAGAGGGAGAGTGAATCCCAAGCAGGCTCCACGCTGTCAGCACAGAGCCCAACATGGGGCTCGATCCCACGAACCAGGAGATCATGACCTGAGCTGAGATCCAGGGTCGGACACTTAACCAACTGACCCCCCAGGCACCCCGGGCCAGGAATTGTTGAAAGCACTCCTGTGCAGAGGAGGCTGGGAACCCCTGCAGTGCTGGCCCCGCGGGGCCCCCGCACACCCCTGCCCTGCCTCACCGCCAGGCCCTCCCCCTCCCCGAGGCCCTCGCCTTCCAGGCAGCTTGTGGCTGCCTCCCAGGGGCCCACGTCTCTCCCCACGGCCTCTGCGAAGGGGCCTCTAAACTCGGAATCTCCCCGCTTCCCACTGTCGCAGGTGTTTTGAAGACATGAATTTGGAAGTGGGGAGTGGACGTGCTGGGTCATTCTGGGGTCACCTTCAGTTGCTGGAAAGATCTTGCAACATCACTTATGCCAAAGGCTCAGGTTCTTAGCTTATTTCTTCCCAGGGGCTTTCATGGTACTGGTTTGCAGCCCTGCCACAGTTCAGTCTCTTGTGCAGCTACTGAGATGTGACCACAGCTAAGTGTGTGAGTTTAATCGTTTGTATGTATTTTTAAAAAAAAATTTTAATGTTTATTTTGGAGAGAGAGAGAGTGCAAGAGAGTGCATGAGCAGGGGAGGGGCAGAGAGAGAGGGAGACAGAATCTGCCGCAGCTCCAGGCTCCGAGCTGTCAGTACAGAGCCTGATGTGGGGCTCGAACTCACGGACGGTGAGATCATGACTCACGCCAAAGTAGGACGTTTAACGGACTGAGCCCCCCAGGCGCCCCGCTCGTACATATTTTTACCTTTTGTGTCTCGTAGAATGTATGCAGTTTTTGTTTTTTAAATATTTTTTAATCTTTATTTATTTCTGAGAGAGAAGAACAGAGTGTGAGTAGGGGAGGGGCAGAGAGAGAGGGAGACGCAGGATCTGAAGCAGCTCCAGGCTCCGAGCTGTCAGCACAGAGCCTGACGCGGGGCTTGAACCCACGACCCCTGAGATCTTGACCGGAGCTGAAGTCGGACATTTATCCAACTGAGCCTCCCAGGCGCCCTGCCCCCCTTTTTAGATTTTATTTATTTATTTATTAAGGCTAATAAGCTTGAATTTGTGACTCTTGTAAGCGGTGCACATCAGAACGGTCTCTTCTGGCTGTTGTGTTACACACCAGGTGTGCGCACCGTTTCTCTGGGGGCCCCGGTTCCTTTCCTGTCACTCCTTCCTCCCCACGTGCACATATGCTTTCCCGCGCGGCATGGCTGTCAGGCCCGCCACGCGGACCCCGCCCCGGCCCGAGTTCGAGACTGCTGTGCCCGGCTTTGCGTGGGGACCCCCCCCCCCCCCCCGCCGCAGGGCGCTGACCTCGGTGTTCATCGCTCCTTGGGTTCATTCTTTCTCTGCCTGGTTCTGTGACCCGCCTGACGCAAGCTGAGTGCCTTTGCTCCCGCGAGTACTCGGTTTTAGGCTTTGGCCCCCACCTTTGTAAACTGACATACATGTTTGGAACATGTGAAATGTTAACATGGTTTGATGGTCAGAAATGACACGAAATGCTGTACTCAGACGTCCCGCCCCTGCACCCCGTACTTCGCTCATTAGTTTGTGTTTGTCCTGGGTTTCCTTTTGCAAAGACGATCTTACTCCCTGTTCTCACGCACACAGTGGCGTCTGTATACGTGCTTTACACCTTGCCCTCCAGCGTCCCGTCCCATGGGCGTCTCGACCACCACATGCTGCTCGTGCAAAGGAGACGTGAGACTTCCCGGGTGTAGAATTCCGCCAGCCCCCAGGAGCTGGTCCGGTGGGCACAGGACGGGGGCCTCTGAGCCCCCGGGGGATGTGATGGCAGGTGGGGAGGTGGATGGCCAGAGCCAGCTGCTCATCGGGGGACAAACTTGGCGTCTGAGCGCCCCAAAACACTCCTGTGAAGCGAAAAGAAATTGGGGGCGGGGTTAAAAAAAGACTCAGGTGCATAAACAGAATGAGGTCTGTTCATACAATGGAGTATTTTTTCAGCCATAATAAAAGAATGAGGTTCTGTCAGCTGCTACCGCATGGGGGAACCTTGGAAAGATCCAGTGGAGTGAGACACGCTGACATTGAAACTCGGGTTTATGATCCCATTTTTTTTGAGCTGTCCGCAACGCGCCAGTCATAGAGGCGGAAGGCAGAGCAGTGGCCGGCGGGGGCTGTGGGTGGGGAGGGGTGGGGAGTGAGAGGTAAGGGAAGGGGGTGACAGCCAGGATGGTTACACAACCCTGAATGTCCCAGATGCCACGGAAATGTCTGCTTTAAGATGGTGACTTTTATGTGATGGAATTTCACCTGACTCGAAAACAATCGGTATGTTGAGGTTCTATTGAAGGAAAGATGACAGTGTGGTGGTTATACGTGCAGACCGCAGAGCCTTAACGCCTGAGCTTGGCCCTCGGCTCCGCCACTCATGCACCGGGTGACCCTACACGTGCTCATTCACTTCTCTGTGCGTCAGTTTCCTCATCGCTCAAGTGGGAATAATGATATTCAAGGCCGTTGCCAAGATTAAATTAGTACGTACAGGTGCGTAGAACTGAGCCTGCCCTCTCCTAGGAGTGAGCTAGGTATCGGCTGGTTTGATGATTATTAGTTTCTAGCAGACGGTAGATGTTCAGTTGGGACTCAGTTTACAGCAGCCGGAGCTGGCCAGCCAGCCACCCGCCGACCGACCTCTGCGACCCCTCCGACCCTGTGAGTCAGGAGGTTTTGTGCAGGTCTGTGGTCCTGGGGGCAGGGGTCTTTCCTGCACGTGTGCTGCCCCCCGAGCCGCGTGGGGATGGCTGGAGCCCTGCGGTGAGGGCGTTTTCCCCAGAGGTGACAGGGACACCAAGGGCCGCTGTGGCATTCCTCTGCTGACTGCGCCACAATTCACGTATCTGTTTAGAGACTGATGGATACTTAGGTGGTTTCCAGTTTGGGCTTTATGAATGGCGGTTCTGTGAACATTCTGGGACATAGGAACACATTTCTGTTGGGTATTCATTATTATAGTTTTATGGAGTTGATACCTGATAACGTCAGTCATCCCGTTTTCTTCGTTGACAAGCTTGTCTTTCTCCTCGGGCTTTTCATCTACTGGAATACTTTTTAACTTAACTTAAAAAAAACCAGTCACACAAGACAGAAAAAACTCATCTGTCGCAAAGGCTTTACGCAGAAATAGCAACACATTTCTATGTTGCACGTGTCTTTATTTTTACCGTCTTTAAGGAGCATGTTGCTGTGACATCACAGGGCCCTGTGTCCCACATGAGGCCCAGGGAGTCTCTCTCTCACGGGTCTTGATGTGACCTCCCGGGAGCCCAGGCCGCACCCTGCGGGCTCTGTCTCGGGGTGCGCTGGGGAGGCTGTCACCTGCCGTCCGGCCCCACAGCAACGGTCGTGAGGTGATTCGGCGGCTTCGCCCCCTTCCAGCAGGACCGGGCGGCTGCGGCCACGGCAGTGTCTGAGACCCTCAAGGACATCCTGAAGCACCTGGTCGGCTCTGCCTCCCCGTCGGTGGTTCTGAGCACCAGGCCTGTGGGCGTGAGGGAAGCTCAGGTAAGCCCGTCCACGGAGGGGGCGCTGCCCGACCCGTTAGAGACCGGGGTGCCCCTCCTGGAGACTCTGCGTGCGCCTCTCATGTTCCCGCACGCCCCGCGGTGGGGCCGGAGTGCATGCTGCCTGCTGGTCCGTCTGGACCAGCTTCAAGTTCAGGGCCCGAAGCCCCGTGGGATGGAAGGAACAGGTGTCTGGGCTGCTCCGCGTGGTCCAGCCCTACTTAGCCTTGACCCTCTGCTCTTCTGGAGCCAAAACTTGGCTGTCCCCTCAGAGCGCGTGGCCTTGGGTCTCCTCCTCTCAGGACTGTGGGACCTCAGAAACCCCATTAGCAATGAGAACATGCCCTCAAAGCAAGGGGGCTTATATAATACCCTCCGTAATTGCATGAGCCGCTTATATATTTATATATAATGTGCGTCTGTTCACATGCACAAAAACTTGTAAGGAACAGGCAAGTCCCAGGACCTGCGGGGTGAGTCAGGAGGCTGGACGCCAGGAGTGCCCAGGTGCACTTCCTGTCTGAGGGCCAGCTGTCTTGACATCCATGAAGAGCTGATGTTCCCATTAAAGTCTAAAGGCAGGGAAAAAACAGATATCCAGGCTGGAAAGCAGTCAGGCTCGAGGAATCTCCTCTTTTTCAGGGAAGGCTGGCTTTTGTTCTGTTCAGGCCTTCACCTGATTAGATGAGGCCCACCCATGTTAGGGAGGGCAATCTTCTTTACTTGGTCTTTTAATTTAAATGTTAACCTCATGCAAAAACACGCTCATAGCAACACCCAGAACAATGAGCAAATAGCGGCATGCCCCATTGCCCTGTCAAGTTGACACTTAAAATTGACCATCATGCCCATACAATTGAAATACTGCATCTCCATCCCAGGCATGTGATTGCTCAGGCCTCAGTGCTCGTGGACTTGAATCTTAAGGACTTTTGCGATGACTGCTTCTTGCCGCTCACGGTTAGCAGCATCCTGGTTTACAATAGTGTTTTTTTAAAGTTTATTTATTTTGAGAGAGAGAGAGAGAGAGAGAGAGCACAAGCAGGGGAGGGGCAGAGAAAGAGAGAGAATCCCAAACAGGCTCCGAGCTGTCAGCACAGATCCCGACATGGGGCTCGAACCCATAAACCATGAGATCACGACCTGAGCCAAAATCAAGAGTCGGACGCTTAACTGACTGAGCCCCCCCGGGTGCCCCCACCACAGTGTTTTCTAATGGTGACTCTGAGATGTTGGTAAGCTTCCCCCCAAAACACCCGAGGTCGAATCAGCCCCCAGGGTCCCTTTGCACAGAGCCCTGCAATGTCTCAGAGTGGCCTCTCCAGGATTCCCTGACCTTTGCACCTAAGGGGCCCCGTTTAAAGAGCACTCGCGGCCATGAGGGAAGGGAGGAGGCAAATTTGGGAAAGGGTTTGAGGTGGGGTCCTCCAGGCTTGAGGAGCCTTTTCTCCGCTGGAAAAGCCTTGAGGACGGTGGCTGGTCCCTGCTGCTCCTGCCTCTGGCACCTGCCTCGGGCCCCGCCCAGACCATACCTGGATGTTCCCTGAGAGGGTGCGCACAAGCAGGGGAGGGGCAGAGAGAAGGAGAGACAGACTCCCACAAAGGCTCCACGCTGTCACCCCGGAGCCCGATGCGGGGCTTGAACTCGCGAGCCGTGATATCATGACCTGAGCTGACATCAAGAGCTGGTCGCTCGACCGACTGAGCCGCGCAGGCGCCCCTCACGGGTTTTATTTGGGCATCTAAGGCTCCTGTGCGAGGGGAGAGGTTATGGTTGATGGGGACCCTCCCCTCCCACGAGAAGGGAAAAGCCATTACAGAGCAGACCCCAGGGCCGGGCGTCCCGTGCAGATTGTCCTGAAGACCCCTCCTGTGATGGGCGTCGGGGCGTCGGGTGGCCGCCCCCCCCCCCCCGGTCACTGCCCTTTGTTCTTCTGTCCGCAGAGCCTGCAGCAGCTCGCGTCCAGCGCTCAGGAGCCCTGCCCGCCCAAGCCTCCGAGGGCCCATGAACTCAAACTATTGGTGAAGAACATCCGAGCCTCGCTGCTGCACGATGCTGGCGCTTCAGGCACGTGGCCCGGGGGGCCCTGCTGGGCCCAGAAGTGATTGTCCTATGGGGGCACGTGTGGTTTCGTCATGGCCACCCTCCAGTGCGATCCCTGCCTCTAAGCAGAAAGACCCCCTGAGAACCATAATAGGCAGTTAAAAAAACAGTCCCGATTTTCACACGTGAAGGCTGAGAGAAGACAGGAATGCGGCCCGATCTTGTTCTTTTCTTTAGTCCAAAAGGCACACCCTTTTTTTTCCGGAACTATTAAACTTATAAATCGATGTTAAGCATCCCTGACTGATAACACGATACACACCTTCTCCTCTTCTAGAAGCTGAGGTGCCTCGGGGGCAGTTTATGATGCATCAGAAGGGCTTTGGCCCATTAGGACACTTTGGTGCTGGGAGAGGCTGTTATCAGAGTGAAGACCAGTATTGCACAACAAGTCATTCTTTTTTTAAATTAATTTATTTATTGAGAGAGAGAGAGAGAGAGCAAGCAGGGAAGGGGCAGAGAGAGGGGAAGAGAGAGAGCATCCCAAGCAGGCTCCTCACTGTAAGCACAGAGCCAGACGCAGAGCTTGAACTCACGAACCGTGAGATCATGACCTGAGCCCAGATCGAGAGTCAAGATACTTAACTGACTGAGCCCCCCGGGCGCCCCGAACAGAGTATTCTCTTTAGGTGGTCCCGAGCGTTTGCTGAGCCCCCCCGTGCACAGCAGCGTGGGACAGGACACAACTTTCCACTGCGATCCGATTTTGCTGAGAACAGGAGTGAATTCTGTATTGTCTGAGAACATGAAGGGTTGTTTACCTCATCTGCAAGGACTTCCTTCCGGTCCCTGAAGCACAGACTGTCCACAGTGAACACTGGAGCCTGTGCAAAGCTGGTCCTAGCTGACTGTTCGGGTACAGGCACTGCATGCTGCCGTCAGAGGCTGCGGGCTGTAGGCGCCGAGGGGAATGTCTCTCTGGACCCAGTCGGCCAGGGCCGGGGTCCCTTCCCTCACCTCTGCTGGCAGGTGCACATCTGAGTCCGTGTCTCCCCTCAACAGTGATTGTGAAGATTAGTAAGATAACGTGCTCGAACACCTAACACTGTGTGGTATGTGGTAGAGCATCTGTCATTCCGGTGGTGACTGACTATGCGGTGTGCGCACACCTTCATGACGGACTACACGGTTTGTTCACACCGTCACGACAGACAATAGGGTGTGTTCACACCTTCATGACAGACTACGTGGTGTGTTCACACCTTCATGACGGACTACGCGGTGTGCTCACGCCTTCATGATGGACTACGTGTGTGTTCACGCCATCACAACAGACTACGTGGTGTTTTTACACCGTCAGAACAGACTATGCGGTGTGTTCACACCGTCACGATGCACTATATGGTGTGTTCACACCTTCACGACGGACTACGTGGTGTGTTCACGCCATCACAACAGACTACACGGTGTGTTTACACTGTCACAACAGACTACGCGGTGTGTTCACGCCATCAAACAGACTACGCAGTGTGTTCACACCGTCACAACAGACTACGCGGTGTGTTCACACCGTCACAATGCACTATATGGTGTGTTCACACCTTCACGACGGACTACGCGGTGTGTTCACACCTTCATGTTCGGGACAGCTCTTCGCTAGGGAAATGTTCCATTACGTGGATCACTGATCCCTAAATGGATCAATGACTGAGCCGAGTCACGTGTGAAAACACATCCCTTGTCAGTGGGGATATGGGTTCCCCGGGGTACCCCCACCCTTGGGAGTCATCCCAGATGACTTTTCCTTTTGCAGTCAGTCTCGTCCAAAAGGGGGGGCACATCTTCTGTAGTAACGTCGCCCTTGGGGGGTGTCCCCCACCCCACCCAGGGCAGGGGCAGGGCACTTGGGGGTCCATCCAGACCAACAGATCCCAAGTTGGGGATAGAGAAACTTAAACCTCCAACGCGGTGCTTTGAGAGTTGCTCATGGCAAAGGGAATAAAGAATATTCCCTCAGAAGGGGGTGAGCCAAGACCTCAGGCATTTAATTCAGCCTGTTTTATGCAAAACGTGTATGCAATGTAATGTGGTTAAAAAATAAAAATATCCCTTTGTTCGATCACAGGCAACATTAACCCACAGTGCATAGTGCGGCTGAATGATCCCATCCAGAAGTTCAGCGCCCTCACGAAAAATGCCACGGACCTCACCTGGGAAGAAGAATTCACCTTGTGCGTACAGCCTGGTTACCTTGGGCTTGGGTTTGTATAGCTGCACCTGTTGCAGACTGCCAAATCCTGAAAGCCGTTTGTACCACCGTTCACACCAAACAAATAAAGAACTAAAGTTTTCTAAATGCATGGTACACATCTGAGGTAGTTTTAGGTAGGACGTGGATTTTTTCCGGAAGGCAGCCCTGGGTGTGGGTCTCCTCGCCCATGTTCATCTGTGACCGGAGAGCACTGTTGCTGGGCTCGCTTTAGAAAGGTTCGCCGCCTGGAGCAGAATAGAGGAAACTTCCGGTCGATACCAGAGCCTGGCAGGGAGCAGGCCAAGGGAAAAGCAATGTATAGAAGGTGTAGGAAACCCGAGCAATGTATCATCGAGCTGCGCCCACAGCACGTTAATATCCATACAGCAGGACTCGGGGGGAGGGGGCTCATTCCGGGAATGTGTGGGCGCTTCTGGGAGGAGACCTGCTAACAGAATTCATTGTGTTGCTAGATCAAAGCAGAAAGCAAATGTATCTCGGTACACGTCCGAAAGACAGTCCCTGATGTTTCCTACCCATTCCTAATTTTAAACACTTAACCAGATTTACGGCCATTTCTTTAATAAGATAAAAGAAATGGCTGTAAATGACAAGTACCAGAAGTACTTCCCACGAGGGTCAAGAGAAAGATGCCCACTGTTTTGTTCTCGAAGGACGGGTAGTACAGGGAGATGAGAAACGGAAATAATGTTCAAGTGTCGGAAAGGAAGAGACGAAACGAATCGTTACCTGGAGGTGATACTATCTGCATGTCTAGATTACTTGAGAAAATCAGTTAAAACTATTAGAAATAACAGTAGGTGCAGATAGAAATAATATTAGGAAACCAGTATAAATAATATTTCGGTAAAGTGACTAACTCTATAGAAATCCATTGCGTTCTGATGCTTACACAGTGAACAATTAGAAAAAAATACCGGCCACTGACATCCCATTATACTATAAAGAGCTTTTACAAATCATTAATGAGAACCTGAGCACTCCTTTAGAAAACTGGGAAAAGATGAACTAGAAATATGAAAGCAAGAACTATCAGTAGCTAGAAACTTTTGAAAAGATGTTCAGTCTCAGAAATAGTTAAATACAAGTGTGTAAACAAAAGAGGTACGTTTTTTCACCTTACAGGGTGGTAGAGAGGAGGGGAGTGAGAACAGCCAGTGGCAGTGTGGATTGGGGTGAACATTCTGGAAGTCCTCAAGGTGTATTATAAAAAAGAGAGAGAGAAAATCTTTTAAATGCACATACCTTTTGGCCAGTACACTGTAAGGAAATCATCACACAGTGTTTATAAAGATATATGTACAAGGATGTTTATCTTCGCTTATAATTATAAAATGTTGGAAACAACCAACAATTATTAAGGGCTTGTTGTTAAGGAATTGACAAAATAAAACCTCATAAAGCCACATAGTGGCTCACTAGATGCCTATTAAAAATGATTTGCTGTTCTGTAGTTTCTGACGTGGAAAGATGTCCGTGGAAAAAAAAGTTACAGAGGCGGAGAGAGGTCTACCATGTTCTATGTTATGTTTTTAGATAATTACATAGCTACACTTTTAAAAAACATTTATTTATTTTGGGAGAGAGGGAGAGCTCACACGTGCGAGCAGGTAAGGGGCAGAGGGAGAATCCAAAGCAGGCTCCCTGCTGTCAGCACAGAGCCCGACTCGGGGCTCGATCCCATGAACCGTGAGATCATGACCTGAGCCGAAATCAAGAGTCGGATGTTCAACCGCTTGAGCCACCAGGTGCCCGTGTAGCTACACTTTTTGATGTAGTAACTACTTGCTACATGTAGCTCTTTAAATTTCAATTAACTAAGGGCCCTTGGGTGGCCCAGTTGGATAAGCGTCTGACTTCAGCTCAGGTCATGATCTCATAGTTTGTGGGTTCGAGCCCCACGTGAGGCTCTGTGCTGACAGCTCAGAGCCTGGAGCTGCTTCAGATTCTGTGTATCTGTTTCTCTCTCTCTCTCTCTGCCCCTCTCCCACTTTTACTCTCTCTCTCTCAAAAATAAATAAACATTAAAAAATTAAAAAATTTGGGGCGCCTGGGTGGCTTAGTCGGTTAAGCGTCCGACTTTCGCTTAGGTCATGATCTCGCGGTTCGTGGGTTCGAGCCCCGCGTCGGGCTCTGTGCTGACTGCCAGCTCAGAGCCTGGAGCCTGTTTCAGTCTGTGACTCCCTCTCTCTCTGACCCTCCCCTGCTCACGCTGTCTCTCTCTCTCTCTCTCCTAGAAATAAATAAAAAATATTAAAAAAAAAGTTTAAAACAAAATTAAAAAATTTTTCAATTAAAATTAAAATTAAATTCAGGCCCTTGGTTTGGACTCGCCTTATTTTGAGCTCTCGATAGCCATCTGTGGCGAGCGGTCCCCATTCAGATAGCAGCTGTCTACAATATCTCTGTTATCAGCCAGGAAGTAGCAGAGAATTCTGGGAGACCAGTAACCAAATAGTAACGGTAACCATTTGGGAATCGTGAGGCCAGATAATCTTTATACTGATGGTGATTTGTATTTCTTTGTACAGTGAGAAAAAAATACTGTTTCAAAAAGTTAATAAAGCATTCTTAAGGATTCTTTGTCCTTCCTGCAGTGAGTTGAATGCCAAGTCCAAGGAGTTGTACTTGGAGATTTCAGAGGATGAACAGTCATCAGAAGGTGGGCGTCAAGTGGGTAGATGGAGGCCCTGCTGTCCGGGAGGGGTGATCCAGCTGCCTTGACGGGGCCCCGGAGAAGCTGGGAGGCACGGGCGGGAGACCCCGTAGCGCACACTGGTGTTCTGAAGGCAATGTTTGCTTGAAAGTCCATTTCATTTTTTAAGAAGGTCATACATTTTTTAAAATGTTTGTTTATTTTTGAGACACAGAGAGAGAGAGAGAGAGACAAGTGTGAGCAGGGGAGGGGCAGAGAGAGAGGCAGACACAAAATCCAAAGCAGGATCCAGGCTCTGAGCTGTCAGCACAGAGCGGACGCAGGGCTGGAACCCATGAACCGTGATATCATGGCCTGAGCTGAAGGCAGATGCTTAACCGACTGAGCCACCCAGGCGCCCCCCAAAGTCATACATTTTGGAAAAGAATATACTCAACTGGTTTTTACCTTTTTATTTTCAATGTTTATTTATTTTTGAGAGACAGAGAGACCGAGTATGAGCAAGGGTGGGGCAGAGAGAGAGACAGAGAGGCAGAGACAAAATCTGAAGCATCTCCAGGCTCTGAGCTGTCAGAAGCCCGACACGGGGCTTAAATCCACAAACTGTGAGATCATGACCTGAGCCAAAGTCAGACGCTTAACCAGCTGAGCCACCCAGGTGCCTGCCTGCCTTCTTTCCTTCCTTCCTTCCTTCCTTCCTTCCTTCCTTCCTTCCTTCCTTCCTTCCTTCCTTCCTTCCTTCCTTCCTAACAAATATCTACAATTTTTAAATCAGTAATTCTTGGCTTAGAAAATTACTTCTAATCTCCATCTTCTTAGCCTTCCTAGACCCGTTTTGTCTTGTTCCGACTTGTGGTAAAATGCATGTGATGTACAAATGACCATCTCAGCCATTTCTGAGGGTAACATTCAGTGCTATGAAGTACATTCACACTGTTGCACACCCCTCGCCGCTGTCCCTCTCCAGAACTTTCCGTCTTCCCAAGCCGGGACTCTGTCCCCATGAAACGACTCCCTGTCCCCTCCTCCCCCAGCCCTGGCGGCCCCCCACCTCTACTTTCTGTTTCTGTGGATTTCAACCGGCTCATCCTTATAAAATAAGCCACAGCAGCTTGTAACGGCCCGTGCTTTAGAGCTGGGAAAGCGACGATTAAAGGTAGAACCCATGAAAGTGAGCATGGACCAGTGTGAATCAGGAGTATCACTATTTATTAGGTGTCTAAAAGTCCCCTCAAACATACCAAACTTGGGAAAGGGGGCCCCTTTCCTGGCTTCTCCACAAACCCAAGCCACTGGGGGTTCTCCTAAAGTTACAAAGACACAGGAGAAAGCAGTGTAAGCCTCTCTGTATTAGCAGGAATTCTGAGCTAAGGTCCCAGATTCTGCTCTCTTGGGAGAAGGTAGTGAGGCGCTCCTGACACGCTCAGAGCAGGCGTGTGGGTTCGAGCCCAGACTGGGGTCAGGCTTTCACCTGCAGAGAAGCTGCCTCCAAACCCACGCCTGACGCTCGGCTCCCCGTTTGCTCCATTGGCGGTTCAGTCCTGTATGGCCTCGCAGGGTCTACGAAATTTCATGTGAACAAAACCACACAAAACAGAACGAAGAACAGCAACGATATAACCTTTCCTCGGACCCATGCGGTTTTGACATTTTGCCCCATTTCCTTTATTATCTGAGCTCGCGCTCAGCGGCGGCTCTTGGTTTCGCACACTTTGTTTCTGCACACGCACACGCACGGGAGCGCCCCTCACACTCCCTTTCCTGGGCGCGTGTTTCCTAAGAACGAGGACGTTCTCTCTCGCGTCCTCCGTCCAGCCGTCAGCTTCCTGGATCTGCATGGCTAGGTCTTTAACCGGGCGCCGTGGCCTTCAGGGCAGATTCTCTCCACGCCGCACAGGCTCTTCCACCTCCCGTGGTCTGGAGCGGTGTCACGATCTCTGCCCGTCCCCGTGGCGTTTCTTAAACACCCCGAAGTGCCCTGAAATCGGGCGACGTGCAGGCGGACAGGGCGCCTCGGGGATTTGTCCGGGTCGGGGCGGCGGCTCCGTGGAAGCCCGTGGACGCACGCCCATGCTCTTCCTTCCTTGTGTCCTCTCTTTCCAGCTCTGGGGGCGACCACGACCATTCCTCTGGATTTATTCAAGAAGCAGCCGGCGGGGCCACAGAGCTTCACGCTGACCAGCGGCCCGTCCTCCGGCGGCTCTGTGCTGGGCTCCGTCACCGCAGAGGTACGATGTCACGGCCCACCGTGGCCGCACCCCGGCTTCACCTGCCTGAGACTCGCTTGAGATAAGGACTGTCTTTGCCCGTCAGCCTTCCTCTTGCTTCGGCCGGACACAGGACGCTCCCCGGGCGCCCCTGCGTCGTGCTGCGCATTTCTAGACTGGAACGGGCCACTCTGTGCGCACGATCGCCTTGAGTCGGCCGAGTGGATAACGGTCCATGACGCCGCGTCTCGTGGGCTGGCCCCAGAAAGGCCACTTGTTCTCATCGGGGTTCTCCAGCCTTTGTTCCCGTAGTTACACGTCGAGTGGGTGTGTTTGCGCGTGGGTCTTCCCGCCCTCTGTCGGCTCTGGGGAAGCCCGGGGTAATCGTGAGACGGTTCTGAGACCCCGTGACCTTCGTGGAGGAGGGCAGAGGCTGTGGCAGAGGAAGGCGGAGCCCCGCGTCCTGGCACTGGCCGCGGCGCCGGGTGCGGCGTGTAACTGGCTTTGTCTGCAGTTCTCTTACATAGAGCCTGGCGAAGTGAAATCCCGGCAGTCACCTCCGCCCGCGCCGGCTGCGAAGGTGGAAAAAGACCGCACGGTGATGCCGTGTGGGACCGTGGTCACGACTGTCACTGCCGTGAAAACCAAGCCTCGCTTCGACACGGGGAGGGCGTCCCCGCTGAGCTCTGGTGAGAGTGCAGGCAAGCAGCCCCGGCCCGTAGCCGGCGGGCGTCTGGTCCCTGTGGCCGCAGGGGGTGCGGGTAAGACACTCACAGCACGGAGAGTGGGAACTAGCAGGACGTCTGCCTAGCTTTTTTTTTTTTTTTTTAAAGTTTATCCATTTTTTTTTTGAGAGAGAGAGAGAGAGAGAGAGAGCGTGCACACCTGAGCGGGTGAGAGGCGGGGGTGGGCGGGTGGGGAGAGTATCCCAAGCAGGCTCTGTGCTGACAGCTCGGAGCCTGGAGCTGCTTGGGGTCCTGTGTCTCCCTCTCTCTCTGCCCCTCCCCTGCTTGCTCTCTGTCTCTCTCTCTCTCGAAAATAAAATAAACATTAAAAAAATAAAAAGTAGTCTCCATGCCCAGGTCAGAGCCCGACATGGGGCTCGAATCCACGAACCGTGAGCTCCTGACCTGAGCCGAAACCAGGAATCTGACCCTTAACCGACAGAGCCGCCCAGGCGCCCCGAGAATCATTTTTTTGAAGGCTTGACATCAGTCACTTTAGATCCCGCTGTGCTCTGCACCTGTCCTCGCAGCCCCAGCCGTGGGGACAGCGTCTGTATACAAGTGTGACTTATTTTTGTTCAGACCATGCGTCTGCTTGCAGCCGCGTTAAACTCCCAGAATAGGCTGCCCGGCCCCCTTCTGGAGAAAGCGGAAGTCTGGCTTAATTTCTGAAATTTTATTGAAACCTGGGTTCTCCCTCCCGCCGCCCCTCCCCCAAAAAGAGTGAGATTGTGAAACAATCTGAAAGGTCGCCCTGGCCGTTTCCAGCCGCCTGGACGCGTTGGAGAGACATGTGAGTTCACTTTCCAGGGACTGTAGGCTCAGACGGCTTTAGGGACCCTATTCTGATCCGGATGTCCCCCTGGCAGAGTCTCCCGTGAGGACACCTGTCAAGGTGAAGGTCATCGAGAAGGACATCTCTGTCCAAGCCATCTCCTGCCAAGGTGCTCCCGTCAGTAAAACGTTCTCTTCTTCAGACACAGGTAACGGGGCGCGTGTCGCGTTTCCCTCCTGGCTCTTTCCCCAAACCTTTTGCATCGGCCCCGAGGTCAGCATTTGCTTTTCGGAGCTTGGGAGGTTTATCCAGTAACTAGAGACACGCTAGAAGGAGGAAGGGGGAGGGGAAGCCAGCCAAAGACCAGGAGCGGCATTAACTTTTAGCAGCTGCTTTAACAAAGTAAACGTAAAAGCCCAGCTTATAAAATTTTCGCGCATTATTTCTGGAGCTCAGTGGGCCCGTGCCGTGACTGTCATAAAATAGGGTGCAGGGGTGTAAGCGTCCAGGTGGCTTTGTTTTTGTCTCACGCTGTCCCCGAAAAGCTTGTATCCTAGGCGTGTTTTCCCCCAGAACGCTGGGGTCACTTCCAGGTAATCAGCGTCTTTGGAGAGATGAGTCTTACCCTCTCCCTAAATCAGAGCGCGATCTAATGTGGGCATTAGGTTTTCTTCTTGGCTCGGGTGTGACCCGCTGTCGGCGACGGGGCAGGTGGGCACCTCTCCCCGTTCTCCGCGTCCTGTTTCTGATCTTGCCGAGGTCAAGGATGGGACCGGGCGGAGAGGACGGGGGCCAGGAGCTCTTCGTGTTCCGTCAGCCCCTGGGCCTGCGGGAGTTTTCATGGTCCTCTGGAAACAGCTGGGTTCCCTCGATGCGGGTGGTGTCCCTCCCGTGCTGGCCGCTCCCGAGGCCCCTCTTCCTGCCTCTGACAGTGTGCCCCTCTGACCGCGGGGGCACCTTCACCTGTGCGGGGGGCCCGGGCTGCCGTTGCCACGGTGCTTCCTCACCCGGTCCACGGGCACTTTGACCGGGCTGAGCACCTCCGGGCTTGGCGTCAGGTGGTGGGCAGCGCAGTGGGGCTCTCCTGGGGGGTCCTCGCCAGACCCCTTCTTGTGACCCTCTCTCTTCTCACTGTGGGTCGGTGGCCAGGCAGTTCTTGGCCCTACTGGCCCTTTGCCTCTTCCTCTGGGGATGAAGCGTCTGTCGTCCTCAGGGCCGCGGCCGAAGCGGAGATGGGAGACGGTGCTGCCAGCATCCCGCCCCGTTAAGAGCCTCGCTGTGTAAACTCTGCCTTAACGGGGAGCTACTTTGGTCAAGGTACAGGTTCCAGCTTTGCGTCAGACACCCGGCGGAGCTTCTCGGCTCCCTGATGGTCCCCCGAATGGGGATTAAAAAAAAGCCACCTTCCTCACTGGGCTACATGGAACAATGCGCCCAGCCATTGGCCGGTTGTGGGGTTAACGGTAACCATGGGAGGAGGTGCCCTGGGGAGCCGGCTCACGTGAGTTCATTGCCTCCTGAAGTGCAAAACCTCCTACAAGGTTAGAGGTGTTTTTGTTTGGTAGTCTACTTGCTTAAGCTGTTTTTTCAACTCTGTGGAGGTGTGAGTGGCATACAAGGAAATGCAGAAATCTGAGTAAGCGTGCATCAGTGAGTACACGGAAGCTTCAGAAGCAGCTGTTGACCGAGGGTGGCCTGTGAGCCAAATCTGGCCCTGTTTCTGTTTGCACATTGCATCTGAGCCCAGCCTGGCACGTGTACTTACTCACGGGCTCTGGCTGCTCTCACGCTACGAAGGCAGCAACCAGTGGCCAGGACCCAGTCCAGAAACCTTAAACCAGTTAGGCTCTGGCCCCTTCCAGAAGATAGTTACCGACCTCTGCCTGGGGGCCGTTTGTCCCCAGGTGGCGTGTGTGTACTGTGCTCAGTGCCGCCTTCCCTCCCGCAGAGCTCCTGGTGCTGAACGGCTCGGACCCTGTGGCCGAAGTCGCCATCCGCCAGCTCAGCGAGTCTTCGAAGCTGAGGGTCAAGTCCCCGAGGAAGAAGAGCACCATCATCATATCGGGGATCTCCAAGGTGCGGCCACGTGCCCCGGGGTCACCCCTGTCATACTGGGGATCCCCAAGGTGCGGCCACCTGCCCCGGGGTCACCCCTATCATATTGGGGATCCCTAAATTGTGGCCACATGCCCCAGGGTTACCTCTATCATATCAGGGATCCCCAAGGTGTGGCCACGCACCCCCGGGTTGCATCTGCAGCAGGCTGGCTGCCTCCTTGTGGGAGGTAGCCCTAGCTCTTGACGACATCCAGAAAGTTCCCTGCAAATGGCAGGTTCTCTTACCGATGCAAGTGGGTCTTTCATGGTGTCGTGTTTATGCAGCTTATCCCGTTTATGAGGGAGCTCGAAGGTTTCTGACCGGGGCAGCTTTGGTCGTGGAGGGGTTAGTGAATCACGGGAAGAAAAATTATTGAAAGAGAGACACTTGCATGATGTAAGACTCTCCCCTTAGAGACTGAGCCTCCCCCCCTCCCTTGGTGGTCGACGACCATGTTCCATGTTTCCAAACCCTTTACGTTTTGTTGCAATGAGTGTTCATGCCTTTTGCAACTGGAGAGGCGTGCAGAGTGTTTAAGACATACCGCAGTCTCCACACCCCCCTTCTGCTCTGCGATGCTGGCATGGGGCCGTCCCTGCTGGGTGCCAAGCAGGCCAGTCCCTCAGGGCAGGGGGCCACGCCACAGTCCCTTCCTCGTGTTTCACATCGCAGAATATGCACAAGGAGAATGTGAGCAATGGAGGGGCGGTGGGGAGACGAGGTAGTTACGGGGGACGAGGAACTTTCTGAACGCAGAGGGAGGTTGGTACTTGGAGGGTCTATGGGTCCCGCTGAAATGGGTCATGGGAGGTGCCAGAGGGAGGCCACCAGTCTTGCTAGTGCACTCGGGGCCTCGGTGGCCAGTGCCCACCTCCCAGCTGGCACAGCCGATGGCCCAGCAGCCTTGAGCACCCGCCTTCCAGGCACCAGGCAACAGGTGGTGCCTCAACTGGCTTCCTGGGTGCACTTCCAGCCGCAGCCAGCAGGGGCGATGGTGTCCCCAGAAGGGCCAAGGCTCAAAGGCTGCAGTCTCCTTAGTTCCTGAGGGATGTGAAAGACCTAAGGGATCTCCGGACCATGTTCTCTATGCTTCCTATGGGTTCTTTAGGAGCCCACGGAGCTGCACATTTGATATATCCACCCCACTGCAGTGGAGGTTTTTTTTTTTTTTTAATGTTTTATTTATTTCTAGGAGAGAGAGAGAGACAGCGTGAGCAGGGGAGGGTCAGAGAGAGAGGGAGATACAGACTCTGAAACAGGCTCCAGGCTTTGAGCTGGCAGTCAGCACAGAGCCCGACGCGGGGCTCGAACCCACGAACCGTGAGATCATGACCCAAGCGAAAGCCAGATGCTTAACCGACTAAGCCACCCAGGTGCCCCTGCAGTGGAGGTTTTTTACGGATGCTCAGATTGGCCCATCTTGAGTCAGTGGGCGCGAGCCAGCACTCAGCCAGCAGAGCGCGGTCGTCAGGCAGGGCCCTCCCCCGTGGAGGCCCCCTTCCCACCCTGCAGCCACCCAGCCCCACGGGTTAGCGTAGCACCCCGAATTCTTAGGCTGCGGCATGTAGGCCGAGTAATTTCTGCTGGGAGGAAACAAACGCCTGTAGGATGCGTTAAAGACGGACAGAATCTGTAGCTCCCCCCCCCCCCACCCCGTGCTGTCCGCCACTTAGAAGGAAGTGCTCTCCCTCCCGCAGGCTGGGGAAGGGTGTTTGCTTCCTGGATGCCCCTCCATGCGGGAGGCCAGGCCGCCCCTCGCTCCAGGGGGCCACCCCTCCGCTGCAGGAGACCCGTATTCACTGCACGCAGTGCCTTGGAAACACAGCAGCCGCCCCCTTGGCAAGTGAGCCGTGGGCATCTTTTGACGCCTGGCTTCGCCCGCCAGGATGTTGGACGGCGGCTTGCGGGCTCTTCCATGCCTGCCCCTCCTTCCGAGTGTCCCCCACGCTGACTCTTTCCTCTCGTCCTGGGACAGACCTCGCTATCTCAGGACAAAGCCGCCCTAATGCTGGACTACACGGCCTCCATGGACGGCACCCTCCGGGAGGACACCCCGCCCCACGCAGGGGCGGCTGCCCTCCCTGCCCCGCACGAGGGAGAGGCCCCGGCCCCGCCGGCCCCGGAGCCCCAGCAGGGCGAGCTCGGCCCCTGGGACCTGGGCCCGGAGTCACAGGCCCCGGCGTGGGACAGCCAGGCCCCGCTGGAGCCCGACGGCGACGAGCTGTCCGAGAGCTCCCTGAGCGTGTCCGAGCCGGGCGCTGCCAAGAAGCATAAAGGTACCAGCAGCCACACCCCCCTCCGACCGCCCCTTCTCTCCTGCCAGTTTCTAAGCTAACCTTCCGTTCCCATCTGCTGCTTCCCTCCCCTGCCCCCGTACACACCCACCCCCTCCGCAGCACCCCACCCCAGCGGGCACACCTGTGCGGGAGGTTGGGGCCCAGTCGAGCCCCGCTCGAGCCCCGCTGGGCAGGGGCACATCCGGAATCCTTCCATCTCCCTGCATGGGGGGTGGGGCAGCTTGTGGTCATGCCTTGAGGCACCGCTTCCTCTCTCTGGGCTCCCCCACAACACACACACAGAGTAGAAGCATCTAGAGCATTTAGAGAGGGTCAGATCCCACGATGGGGCCAAAGAGACTCCCACCCCACCCCGCCCCCCGGCTGCGGAGCTAGGCACCTGCTCACGGTGTCTCAAGCTCTTCCTTCCACTAAAACCACTCGGACTTGCTAAGGCCCAGGGGGAGAGGAAAAGCCCAGAAAACGAACCCATCAAGTTAATGTGTGTGTCGTGCTGAGGAACCAACTGCATCCTGAGAATAATCCGTTGTTTTCCATCAGCACTAAATCAGTGCTTTCATTTGCACATTCCTTCAGTGTGTGCAGTTTTACTTAGCACTTTGGCACAGTAGTGACGTGAAGGTCCTTTCTGAGTGAATAGAGTCTGGGGGCTTGAGGTCAGTTCTTGACGGGAGGCGCCAAGCCCCCTGCGCTCAGCTCCCCCTCTGCCCACGTGGGTGTGCCCACCCCCACCCAGGCAGGGATAAGGGGCCCCTGGGGCAGGATGGGAGACAATGCAGGTGCCAGATCCGAGCTGGGAGTCGTGGGTGCACCTCAGTGCAAAGTCCCCGCGCCGCCGAGGATGCGGACGTCCGGAGATCCCAGTCACTCCTGGGGCCGGGGACCTCGGGGAGCTGCTCCACGGCTCTCCCGCTGCCCCTCCCCCCCGTTCGTGCTGCCTAGACCACTGGTTCTCAGACCTGGTGGTTGTCCCCCCCCACCCCCCAGGGGACACTGGCAACTGTCCGGAGACAGAGGGGAATGGGGGGCGGCAGGCGGCGGGCGGGGTGCAGCTCGGAGCCCTGCGCTGTGCAGGATGGCTGGCCAGTGGCGGCGCGTGGCCCTGTGGCCCTGCTGTTGAGGCTGAGAATCCAGCTGGAGGCATCAACGTTCATCCCCGGCCACCTCTCTCCCGTCTGCGTCTTGTGTGTCGCCGTGAGCCCCTGCTTGCCGAAGCAGGCTGGGCACACGCGGCCGCCGCTGGAGGGTAGGAGAGAGGGAAGGGAAGGAGGGAGGGATTTCTAGGTGCTGCCCGCTGCCCCGAGTCTGCGTGGCCTGTGCACTGAGCCTGGCGGCTCCCTTGTTCTTGTGCAGAGGGCACAGCCCGGGTTACGGGAGAGGGGGCCTGCCCGTCGCTCTGCCCGGCACACACGCACCGCTCGGGCCTGCTCTTGGGGCCAGCACGGCCCGAGGGCCCCCCCTGGACTGGAGGAAGGCCGCGAGTGCTGGGAAGGGTAGAAAAGGGGGTGTAGGGTGGGGTGCCCCTCCCCTCCCTTCCTTCTGATGGCCAGCAGCTGCTGCCTCTTCTCACGGAGCCCCAACCTCCCAACGTGCCCTCCTGCGCCCACCCCAGAAGGCCATGCCTCGCCAACCCGAGCACCCTTCCCTCATCCGCTGCTTCCTCCTTCCTCTGCTTTTCCCTCCAGAGGGGGCTTTCCCATGGGATCCCACCCATGGCCGCCCTTCTTGCCCAGCACTGGCCAGGTGATGGCCCCCCTCATAAAGGGCACTCTTGGGGACCTAGGTGCCAACAGTTGCACTAGGGCCATACCCAGATGTGCTCTGCACCCTCCCCGGGGCTCGGCACCGGCACTTCCGGCTGCTGCTGCCTTGACCTGGGTGTCAGGGAAATGTCTCTGGCCGTATTTTCTTTTCTTTTCAAACATTTTTAATGTTTTATTTATTTGTGAGAGAGAGAGAGAGAGAGAGAGAGAGAGAGACAGCATGAGCAGGGGAGGGTCAGAGAGAGAGGGAGACACAGAATCTGAAGCAGCTCCAGGCTCTGAGCTGTCAGCACAGAGCCCGACGCGGGGCTCAAACCCCCAAACCGTGAGATCATGACCTGAGCTGAAGTCAGACGCTTAACTGACTGAGCCCCCCAGGCGCCCCTCTGGCGGTATTTCCAAACGTGCTTTTATTTCAGTGTTTTCTTGAGTGATTTGGACGCAGCACCTCTGTGAGATGTTGGACACTGATGTGTTCCGGACGCCAAATAGATTTTGTGTTGCGCCAGACATTTTTCAACCCCAGGGACCTAGGGGGTGGCTCTGCGAGGTCTCCTCTCATTTCTAAACGAAATAACTGAAGGTTATTTTCTGGCCTGAGAGCCACCTGCGTGGTTTTGCACCCATTTCCAAAACCGCGGGCGCAGTTAGAATTCCGGAATTCCGCTGTTGAGAAGGTCCCCATTGTGAGGGTTGCAGCCAGTTTATCCCCACGTGGGTTTATTTCTTAGCTTAACGGTGTCGATGTGGCTGCGTGGCATGATGTGAATTTACTTAACTTGACTGTGTGTTCAGAGATGGTCAAGATGGTAAAGGTTATACCATTTGTTTCCAGCGTAAGTAAGAACAAAAGTATCGATGGTGACTTTGACAGATATTAAAAAATAAAAAAACAAAAAAACCAAAAATCACCCCTAAACCAAAACCAAACCCAAAGCGCCCAAACTTTTGCCAGACGTCCAGCCCTGTAGTTGCACGCGCGCGTGGGCGCGATGCCTCGGAACTCACTGTCTGTCATTCTTGTTTTGCTCCCGTGCACTTTTCTTTTGACCTCTGACCTCCTCTCGTCACCTCGTGCTCATTCCCTTTAACTTACGAGGATCGCTATGCCAACCAGAATTAATTGCCTGCACAGTAAGTTATTTTTGTCTTACATATATTTTTAAGAATTAAGTGCAGTTTGCCACGGGAATAGCATATTTTGTAACAGCAGGAAGCTGACCCCCTTCCTTTCCTTTTCTTTTCCTGTCCCTTTCCAGCGTGTTTTCCCAGTTGCCTTGGTAGAGGTGCCCTGGCCGGGTTAGTACAGCACCTATGCGGGTGGGGCGCCGGCGCTGTGTCCCCGACGTGGGGCGGGCAGACAGCCCCGCGCTGTGATGTGCATCCACACCTCCCCTTAGCGGTGCCCTGGCTCTAACAAGCAGTCACTTACAAACAGACCACCTGGGGTTTAACTCGAATTCGGAAGCTGTTCTTTGGGCAGCAAACTACAACGTGTAAGGTGACTTTCGGTCATTGCTTTCCTATCCGATTTTGAGATGGATTCTCCAGGGATCGGGTTGGTGCAAACAAGCATAGCTTTGCAAACATTTGCCCTATCACAGCTATAATTCAGAACCACTATTTTCAAATTTCTTCCTGTTTATTTTTCAGCGTTTTTGTGATTTTTTTTTTCTCTAATCTTGTTAGAACCAGGGAACGATTTTTTTTTCCTTCTCTCTGTCTCCCATTTAAGATTTTGGCTGTTTCAAACTACACATAACTTCTCTCCAGATTTTATCCTTAAGGGATCATTAAAGTGTGGGTGGGTCTGAGTCTTACCTCTTGCCCGGTGGTATGGCCGAGCAAGGCTGGAATAAAGGGCTTTATGAAATCCAGACTTCTCTGGTTCCTCCTGCGTGGGCGATGCGAACTTCCCCATCAGTGGAGGGGACAGGTTCTGGGGGCCCGAAGGCAAGTATGACCTGCCATCTATTAGGCATTGCGTTAGCCAGAATTCTCTAGAGAAAGAGGACCGATAAGTTCTACATTTCAAGGAACTGGCTGATGCCATTGCGGGGTCCGAGAGTCTAAAATCTGCGGGCCCCTGCTTGCATCGTGCGGGGTCACCGCTCCAGCCCGGGGTAGCTGAATGCAGGTATCACCCCCACATCTGCTGGCACATCCACGTAACAGATGAGGGTCTGGCTGAATCGCCGGGCACAGCGGCCAGCTTGGCACAGAGGACGCAGCGGCATGGCGAGCCGAGGGAGCTCCAGCTGCCGGGAGGTGCTGCCCTGCCTGCCCTGTGACCCTCAGGCCAGCACAGAGTCGGGGGGTCAGTGCCGCACGCATGGCCTTGTTCTTCTGTCATCAATTATCCCAGAGGGAACCGTGATTTGTGCTCAGAGGCTTGGATGATTTTATTGAGAAATGTGGATGGAATGGGCTCCGTTTATGCTGGCTCTGCTTGATGTTTGAGAGGTAAACTGAGGACCTGGAGATCGCTGTGTGTCAGTAAAATGTCCCGTCCTGTGCGTGCTGCCAGCATGCCCTTGTTCTGGAAAGCCTGTCCACGCCCGTGTTCAAGCGCAGGGCTGTGCTCTGTGACCCCTCTGGGGGCCGAGACCTGGGTCACTCTCTGGAGGCCCCCTGGTGACCGCCTGTGGACGTGCCCTTTACCAGACACCTCCTTGGGGGTGTGACCCGTCCCCTGCCGGCTCAGACACCACCCTTAGGAGCACAAAGGACACAGGCGTGAGAACACAGGCCTTGTGCCCTGGGGCCCACGTAGGGGGGGCAGAGCACCTCACCACTGGGGAGAAGATCTCTCTCACAGGTCTCTCCGGGAGATAGAAGTGGGGCTCCAGCCCATAGATTTGCAAACCTCAGTCCCTCCTTTGACATGGCGCTCCCATCCGAGAAGGAGGTATTGTCCCCATAAAGTTGTGACAAGTCCCATCAAGTCAGGGAAGACACAGGCTTGGAGCGTCCCTCAAGGGACTTTCGGATGGCATGCACCAGGGGACACAGGGCAGCATCTGGTCCTGGGGTTGACGCTGAGGTCATATTTAACACAGCAGCGGCCCTGTTTTGAGGGTGTGCACGGGATGGAAGAACAGAAAACACCCCGTCATGGGTCCCCTTCCTGGGATGCAGGGGAGCAGACCTTAGCTTGGGGGATGGCCGGTGGCCGAGAAGACTGTTCAGAGTTAACTACAGCACACGGGTCTTTCCGCTTTTCCCATTTTATTCCCAGCCTGGAGGCCGTTGCTACGTCATCTTCATGAGGCAAGAATTTGAACTGTAGTCACTTCAAGTGCAATCTCATTGAAACCAGTTAAAGGGGTTGCTTGCCAACGTGCAGACTCCCTCAGCTACCTCTTGCGTCTCCCCTGCTCAGGCTTCCCTTGCATCTGGCGCAAGCCCAGGCTTCAGAACGACCAGACGCTGTGGCCTGCAGGGCGGGCCGGCCCCTCCCGATCCACGTGCTCAGAAATGGACGGTCCCCCAGCTCTGGAGGCCTGAAGTCCAAGGTCGAGGTGTGGGCAGGGCTGGTTCTTGCCGTGGGGCAGGATGCTCTCCCCGCGCTTCTGGTGTTTCTGTTGGGGTCTCCGACCTTCCCTGGCTCACGGAAGCGTCACCCCTGCCCCCACCTGGCACTCTCCCCGTGGGCTTGCGCGTGTCTACACTTCTTCCTTCTGTAGGGGCATAGTGCCTGCCCCCATGCACTGTGGATTAACCCCGTCTGTAAAATAAGGTCACGTTCTGAGGTGCTGGGGATGAGGACCCCAACACGGGAATTTGGGAGGGACACCCCTCCATAACAGCACCTCTGCTCACACCTCAGACCCTGGCCCCCGACCCCAGACCGAATTCCAGGGCGGGGACACATTCTAGAATGGGCTTAGGAGACAGGGCCCTCCAGGACAGGACCTGTTACTGCTGGCTCCCAGGTCCCTGGGGCTTCAGCTGACCTGGGGGTGGGGCCAGTCTCCCGGGGAGACTGGGAGCGTGGGGTTAGAGCACTCCAAGTTAACAGAATGGATCCCACCTTCCCCTCCTCTGTTCTAGGTGAGAACCCACATTAATCTGCCCTTCAGGGACCCCGCCCTTAACCTGAAGCAGGTCCATGTATCAGAAGCACTTCCTTGGCCCCCAAGACCCGAGGTAACCCCTGAGGCTGGCGAGGTAACCCCTGAGGCTGGCGCCGTCAACACGCCGGGTCATTACCCAGCGGGTACCAGTGTGCGCCCCCCGCTGGCCAGGCTCCAACGTCCAATCCAGCAGGTGGCAGTGACTGGCGTTATAACACACCCTAACAGGCGACTTCTTACGGGGGTTTGAAGCTCTGGGAATGGACATTTGCGGTCCCCGGACGCAGCACGTCAGGCATGTAGCAAGAGCAGAGCAGCTCACACGTTTGCACCCCCCTCCCTGCTGCGGCCCCTCCCCCCCCATCCTGGCAACCCCCGCGCACGGCCTCTCCACCTTAGACAGTTAGAGACACGCATCGTTCTTCACAATAGGCTGCTTGAAAACATCCAAAGGGAAAACGAAAGAAAAGACAGAAAAGATCTTTCTGGCAGCCCTGACTACATGACATTCAGCCTATACCTTGGGGCTCTTGAGCTTCGCTCTCCTGCTGAGCCTGGATGGAGCACATGGGAAGTTCTCCCTTGGCTCCGGGTCCAATTAGCGTCTGAAAGTCATGGGCTTTGTCCACGGGCAGGGTGGGCCCGGACTCCACCACTGTCTGCACGCGCTTCACGCAGGAGAGCCAGCAGACCCCACTGGCTCCTGGTGTACGTTGTGGCTCCTGAAGTATTTGCAGGCTCTGTCGTGAAAATAATCAGCTGCCGAATAGCCACACGTTCCTCTTCCAGTTGGTCGGACTTTCTTCTTTCGAGGCCTCCACACCCACACGCGGGCGGGCCGGAGAGGCTCCCGGGCCCTGCTGCGTGGGCCCCGGCCAGCCGCACGCCAAAGGGGCTTTGTGAAGGGGGTTCTGGCCCCCGCTGCTACGCAAGCTTGAATGGGGTCTTTTCTTTTTAATGTTTTTTCTTTATTATTAAGAGACAGAGCGTGAGCAGGGGAGGGGCACAGAGAGAGGGAGATCACAGAATCGGAAGCAGGCTCCAGGCTCCAAGCTGTCAGCACAGAGCCTGATGTGGGGCTTGAACTCATGAACTGTGAGATCATGACCCGAATCGAAATTGGATGCCCAACGAACTGAGCCCCCCCCCGGGCGCCCCTCAAGTTGGGTGTTTATTTATTTATTTATTTTTTAATGTTTTTATTTATTTCTAGGAGAGAGAGAGAGACAGCGTGAGCAGGGGAGGGTCAGAGAGAGAGGGAGTCACAGACTGAAACAGGCTCCAGGCTCTGAGCTGGCAGTCAGCACAGAGCCCGACGCGGGGCTCGAACCCACGAACCGCGAGATCATGACCTAAGCAAAGTCGGACGCTTAACCGACTAAGCCACCCAGGCGCCCCTCAAGTTGGGTGTTTAAAGAATCATTGCTGTCGAAGTTGCCGCGGCTGTTTTTCTATTCTGTGTCTCACCACCTGACACCGTGCACACACGGGTTGAGCTGCGCACACAGTTGAGGTCTTGTGAGCCAGAAACAAGCCCGTGACAGACATTTTTGACAGCCTGATGCACATACAATAGTGTTTGCAGTTACAAAGCATCTTAGTCCCTGAAAGAAGATACTTTAACGTTCCTAAGAAAGCGAATACCATTGTTCTCAGAGATCCTTATTGGGTTTTAGTAGCGTGATCCTCTTTCCTGGGGCACGTAGTACTTTTTCACCATTTACAGCCTTCCTAATGCAGGAGAGCAAGCGGCCAGGGGACCCGAGGTAGGGACAGGCTGCTGCCATCTGCTTTGACTAGGAAGCCGGTGACGGATGTCCCTGCCCTGGTATGCACAGGGCAGTCCAGCTCACCGCTTCTCAGCTCGGTCTTTAAAAAAAAAAAAAGTTTATTTATTAATTTTGAAAGAGGGATCTGCATTAGCACGCGCAGAGGAGGGGCAGAAAGAGAGAGGAGGGGCTGTCAGCACAGACCCAGTGCGGGGCTTGAACCCACAAACTGTGAGATCACGACCTGAGCCAAAATCCAGTCGGATGCTTAACTGACTGAGCCACCTGGGTGCCCCTCAGTCTTTGCATCCAGAGAACTCTGGCGTGTCGTCCAGGCCAGATTCCGGCTGTTTCTCTCCCGTGTGGATAAGTGACGGCACACGGAAGAAATTGCTGATTAGAGTAGTTCAAACTTCCTTGCTTTCCTTTTCCACTTGGAGTAGGGGCCCCGGGGTTTCGTACGCAGCCCACCTCACCAGCCCCCTCTCCTCTCCTCTTGCAGGAGGAATTCTGAGGAAAGGCGCGAAGCTGTTCTTCCGCCGGCGACAGCAACAGAAGGACCCTGGCATGAGCCAGTCGCACAATGACCTCGTGTTCCTTCAGCAGCCAGAGGGGGCCCGGAGGAAGGGGGCGACGCTCACCAGGATCCTCAACAAGAAGCTGCTGTCCAGGCACAAGGGCAAGGGCACCGTGAACGGGGGCCCGGTGGAGCCCGCGGCCGGCGGCCTCCCCCTCCCCCACCAGGACTCGGGGCGACGCGTGCCCACCTAGCCACCCCCAGGGCGGAGGGAGAGTGCCTGCGAGCCGTCAGCCAGCCGCCCCATCCTGCCGGGCTGTACCTGCCAAGGTCATCCCGTCAAGAAGGACGAAGACCCGCGTCTCCGGCCAGGGGGCTTTCCCAGAGGAAACTCACGAAGCCCCACGTGCCGCCAGATGCCAAAGCGGACCCGAAGGCGCTGCCGCACGGGCTGTGCCCAGAGCTGAACTTAATTAGAAGATCTGCATTACGGACGAGAGCGCGTCCTATAACGGAAGGGGATGGGGCCGGGTTGGGGGACTCTTATCTCCCCCACTCTGTGCTCCAGCGCGTATTCTCCTGGGTCCATGCCTGGACCGCGTCGCAAAGAGGAGGTGTCCCTCTGTGCTGTCACTGTGAGCGGAACGGATGGGTCACCTCTCCTGCCTGGCAGCTCAGACGCAGAGCAGCCGGCCCTGAGTGCGGAGAGGCGGGGCGGAGGCGGGATTTGGGGTCAGTAGAGAAATGGAGGTGGTAATGGATACACTGTGACAAAGGCAGGAACGTAGTTGCCTTTGACAGCAGCCATAGAACCCGACAAGTATGCAAACACTAGATCTATCCCGTGCACATGAGCTTGAACACGCTTGTATGTTTCCTTTGCTAGCGGGCGACCTGTAAACTCCGATGTGGCTTTCCCAGCCTCCTCTGTGGTTTCAAAAGGGCTCAGGACACCAATGGGGCAGTCACCAGGTGGCTTTTTTCCCCCGCCACCAGCTCACCCGCTGGGGTACTTGCTTAAACAACAGTGCAGGGAGGGGCCTCTGGAATTAAGTCCTGGGCAGTGACAGCTAACAGAACAGGGCCACCAGCCACCCAGGGTTTTTTCCTTTAGTCCAAGGTTAGTTTGCCAAATGTTGCCAGTAGCTGAAACAAAGTAACTCTGGGGCAAAAGAGAAAAATCATTCTAGGTCTCTCCTGTGAGCCTTAGGGATGGAAGGTTAACAGTAACAAATGGGCCAAACTTGCCTCACATTTTTCCGGGAACTCTTCACAATCGGCTGTGAACAGTGCTTGATGCATTTGGGGGGCAGTGGGGGGGGGGGAAGCTTGCTTTGATTTCCAGTGGGGAAAAAAGATAAACGTGGCCCACAATGTCCGTATCCCCGTGTGCCCTTCGGGCCACGTTCCTCGCCCGTGCGTCTGTCCACGGGCTTGCACGCCGGCCCGTGTCCGCTGAATGTGCCACGTAGCTAGGACAAGCTTATTTTCACCGTGGCCGTCCGTGTGAAAGGCTCTGATGCTTTAATAAGATTCACTTTCTTCCAAAAAGATTTAAAGGGCCATAATGGAGCCTTCACTTTTGTCACGGATATGAAACTGGGGAAGCTCCTTCCTACAAAAGCTTCCGCTCATCCTTAAACTTGTATTTCAGGGGTAAGAAAGCCACTGCCAAACAGAAACCTTTTCGAAAACCAAAATTATGGAAACTTTTTGTTTTTCCTTTTCTCTCGAGGGAGAGATTAGAAGACCACATTAAGAATTTTACTTAAAAATACACCTTTAAAAAAATCTCTCGGGGTCCCAGATATTCATCAAGTAACTATAAAATGGCTTTGTTCCCCGTACACTGTTCTTGAAGACGATATTCTGGTCCTCACCGTAAAACACCACGTGGCCTTCTGGATGTATGAACGCCAGGTCAGTCCCCATAGGCTGGTAGTCTCTCCCAGGCTCTGGGGCGCACATGGCCACTTTGTTCTGTTTTATTTGAAGGACTGTCCTTCCTCACCTGGTAGGCAGAGCTTGGGACACATTCAAGATTACTTCTAAGAGGACCTCCAGTGTCAGAGTTTCAGGTGCCGATCAGAAGTTCTTAGGACAGTTTTCTGTTTGATTTTGCAGCTCAGATCAACTCAGTGTATTACGTGTGACGCTATCAGGGCTCTACCTAAGAGCTTTCTCGCTCTCAAGAAAAGGAAATGTCTTCGCCATTCCCATTCCCAATTGACCCCGTGAGGATTTTGGTCACTGTTGTAATTTCTGTTAAGGGCTCTGCTTTCTGCACTTCCTGGTGACTTGAAGCCCCTTGCAGATGGAGGGCGAGTGAGAGGCGGGCTGCGTGTGTCCCGTGTGTGAAGCAGGGCCGTCCCACGAGACAGGGAGCGTGGTGTCCCCGAGATCTGTGTTTCCATGTGTCCGTCCGGCACACATCAAGAGCCCCGTACACTTGAGTAAGATCCAGAGGCCCCTCAAGATGCGCACACGTTTTCTCCAGCCGAGGGCCTTTTCCGAAGTCACAGAGGACAGGGCCGTGTCAGGGAGTTTAGGAGAAAATATAGGGCGGAAGGGTGAGTGAGGGCAGTGCTGTGAAAATGGGCCCTGTTGATACTGTGATCGCTTCGTCCGCGTCTGCTTCCCCAGGCCCGCGCTTTCCCGCGTGGGGATTTACGTGACCATGAGCGCTGTAAAGTTAAAACGCCGACGAAGGCCACACACCAAGTACTACACATTCTTGTTCGTAAAGCACCTTATACCCGTCCCTCGTGCGTCAGCGGCTAGAGCGCTTTTGTGTTTGTCTGTCTTCCTGATACTTTCACGAGCGGCGTGTCGAAGTGATTTCTTCTGAACGCTGGGCGACGAATGGGGCGTCTGTACATCGGGAACCGGGCACTCAGGTTGGTTCTGGTGCACTGGGCGTGCCGCCCTGGGTTCAGGACTGTGCCCAGGATCTTTGCAGAGGCAAGTGCAGAAGCCCTGAGTGTGTGTGTGTGTGTGTGTGTGCGTGTTATTACTGTAGCAATAAGAGAAGCAGCGATCTCACTGTCCCGGCTGAAAACCTGCTGTGAAGAAGGTCGAGACAGAGCACTTTATATAAATCGACCCTCAAATTTAAGTGGGAAGCCAGCCCTTGATTCCTCCCGATGGCTACCTGGCCGGTCACTGCCCAGCAGCCACAAACTGGGGGCCCATCTAGATTTCCAATTGGTTTCACTGGCTGCATTTATAGGAGAGAGCTGGAAGATTCTCTTCTGGGGCAGAAAGGGACAGATTAAGTGCTACCGCTGCCACCAGCTGGTGGGGAGGGGCTTCCGGGTAATTGTCTCACATCTCCTGGTCTTGAAATCTCGCGGCACAAGCCGGTGGTCACTGCAAGCCAGAGTGTTTCTCTGCGCTGGGTGGGAACAGGACTCGCGCTGGTGTAGACCGGAGGCCGGGCCCTCTCTCCCCGTCCCAAACCTGCTCAGGCCTGATTACCAAAGCGTGAGGCACGGACTCACTGGCACTGCTGCTTCCTGCAGAGCAAACTCAGGTTACCTCCGGGTCCCTTCCTGCAGCATATTCCTGCTAGACGTGTGAGGAGGCACCCGGAACACACCGGCCTGCCCGGTCTACCCAGCGCCCAGCCAGTCGGCAACGAGCCGCTTATTATTTAGGCTTGTGGTTTTTCACCCCCAGTGTCACATCGAAGCTACATTTTTTTTTTTTTAAAGAAGAAAACGCAAGGTTTTCCAGGTATGTGGCAGAGTCTGGCTTGACGGTCAGGCGGGGGGATGAAGCCACCTGGCGGTGACTGTAACCCTCAGTAGCACTTTAGAAACGCGTTACCTGCTGTCCGGCCCCAAACCGCAGGAGGTGCGGCTGGGACACGAACGGTGTCTGAATGAAATAAACGTGCACATGGAACACTAACAGGCCGAGTCGTGTCTGCTGCGCCCTGGGCCGGCCTGGATCGCCTTCTGCTGGGTGTTCAGCCGTCTGCGCGCACGCCCGTCATGACTGGCTGCGCGAGCGGAGATGCGGGCCCTTCGCTGCCGCCACTTGCTTTACTCTTAGATAATTGTGGGTGTTACCCGTCAGGGTGGGCTGGGCCTGGGTCCTCCGGGGGCAGAAGCTGGGATGATGAGGTGACTGCAGGATGCCCAGCAGCCCTCTGGGGACACTGTTCTCTAGGGGGCAGGCTTGCACCCATCCCTGAGCTCTCGTGGTCCTCACCGGCCAGGATAGCGTGGGGCAGGTTCCTGCCTGGGCTCAGAGTAGAGATGGTGTCACACTGACACGGGGCTTGTGGCGGGTCCCGGGTGGGGCGGGGCAGCGGGGGCCTGAGCCGGGCACAGACACACGGATGGATCCCGCACAAACCCCGCAAGCATCGGGGCTCCTTCCCGGCGGCCGGGTTCTCCGTCCCGTCCCCCCTTCCCTGCTGTGCCCAGGTGCCGCAGCATTTGGGACACTGGTGCCCAGACCCCGACCTCTTCCTGGGATGGCCTTGCGGGGTACGGAGTGGGGGCCCAGATCTCTGATACCTTTGTCTCCCCGTGCAGAAGCCCCAGCCGTTCTGGGGCTTGGAGTCGGATTCTCAGCTCTGGTCGTGGCCAGGTGGGGAGGGCGGTGTCTGGGGGTCTGAGCCCGCGGCCCTTCCTGTGCGGGCGCTGGGCCCGGCGGGCTCACTGGAAGGCCAGCCTCGCCTGGATTTGTCAGATCTGCCGGTCACCTCGAGGCCCACGCTGCATTCTTACCAATCACATCCACACTGCCCACCTTAGCCCATGTCAGCTACCTGCGGCCACCTGCGAATGCGCTCCCCTCGCCCCCGTCGTACGCCCCTCCCTGTCCTAATGACCTAGCTGAACCCAAGCCCCACCTGCTCCATGAAGTAGCCTCAGCCACCAAGGATGACCCAGAGCACGGGGCACTTCAAGTGCCCGTCGCTTGACCCCAGATCACTGCCTCTAACGCTGGCTCCTGGGCGGGCCGCGTATCCCCAGGGCTCAGGACAGCGCGCACCTCAGGAACACGGGCACATCTGGGAAGTCTGCTTACGCCCATCCCGCCCCACTCCCCCGGGCTCAGGGTCGGGGCACAGAGCCTGCCAAGGAGGGGACCACCATGACAAAACCATGCTATTGTGACCTTGGCCACTTCCTATAAATACAGGGTGCCCAGCACTCAGGTCAGCAAATAGTTCGTACAAGAAGAAAAGGGGGATTGGGTTGCTCACCGCAGGGGCCAGACGGATGACGGAGGGCAGGCCTGGGCTGAAGAGAGTGCTGCCGGACCACACCCCCGTCCCGTGGCGCCCCAGAAGCACCCGCACCCACGGCGCAGCTCAGCCCGGCTCCACGCCTCCACTTCCCGTTGTGTCCTGTGTGTGCCAAGCATCCGGCACTGATACCAACGTTTATCAGGCCAGATGCTTGGGGGCCTTGGGCTATGCGGTATTTTATACAGAAGCTGGATAAAGACGCAAGATCACAGAGACAGTGACTACGGTAACTGAGCACTTACTGCATGCCAGAGCTGTTGAGTGACTCTTACACTCTTAGAAACAACCCCCTGAGTCATGAGCCATCTCAGCTTTGCAGATTGGGAAACGGGGGCACAGACGGGTTAGGTGACTTGCCCAAGATTACACAGTGGAGAAGTGGCAGAAGACAGAATTTGAGCCCAGGCTGTCTGGCTGGAGGGTCCCTGCTGCCTTGTGTCGGATGCAGAGACCAAGGGCTGCCGGCCTTACATCAGCCCTGTTATGGGCGAGAACACTGTCCAGTGACATGCAATGCTTGGCACACGGTGAGAATCAAGTTACTTGCAGAGTAGATTTCGCTCTTTATCTGCATAGCAACACGTGGCCAGATTGAAAAGTGAGACATAGTGTAGACAAGTGGCTTAGGGTTATTTATTTTTATAAAGTCTGGTATGAAAGGAATCCACTAACAAAACAACAGGGCTGATGAGCTGTTAGACAGTCCACGCGTGAGGCAGCCAGTGCCTGGCCGAGAGCATCACCCCGGGGCAGGGCTACGCGCATCGCATCGCCATCATGATTACACCTTAACGCGCAAGTTAGTGTCTGCTGGGGAAGAACAGCGCTCTTCGCTCTTTGGAAAATCCATTCAGGGCAAAGAAAGTTCTTCTGCTTATTTTTAATTCCCCGACTTATTTTGTAAAACTTAACACTGACAGAATAATCCATAGAGCCTTCAACTAGATTCGCTGATTTTGCTGAGTCTGCTCTACCTACGTATCTATCATTGAATGATCAACTGACCGATCGCTGTTTGGAGATGTCATGTTCCACCCTGAATTCTTCTGCGTTTTCTAAGGATGGCATCGCCACACCACACACACAACAGCTGTCATCCTCAGGAAACAGGTCGTTGATGCAACATCACTACCCAGTATCAGAGGCCACATTCAGATCTCCCAGATGCCCCAGAAACATCTTCTATAGGTGGTTTTTCTTTTCTTTTATTTTTTTTTTCTGCTTGGGGTTCAGGCAAGCCTTCTGCACTGCTTTTGTTCTAAAGAATAAAATCCGAGGGGCACCTGGGTGGCTTAGTCAGCTAAGTGTCCAACTCCTGATTTTGGCTCAGGCCGTAATCTCAGGGTTTTGTGAGTTCAAGCCACGCATCAGGCTCTGAGCTGGTAGCGCAGAGCCTGCTTGGGATTCTCTCTTTCCCTCCTTCCCTGCTCGCTCTCTCAAAATAAATAAACATTTAAAAAACTAATAAAGGGGCACCTGGGTGACTCAGTTGGTTAAGCGTCCGACTTCGGCTCAGGTCATGATCCCACGGTTGGTGGGTTCGAGCCCCGCGTCGGGCTCTGTGCTGACTGCCGGCTCAGAGCCTGGAGCCCGTTTCAGATTCTGTATCTCCCTCTCTCTCTGACCCTCTACTACTCACGCTCTCTCAGAAATAAATAAAACATTTAAAAAAAACTAATAAAAAACTTTAAAGTTTTGGATATGGGGCGCCTGGGTGGCTCTGTCGGTTAAGCATCCGACTTTGGGTCAGGTCAGGATCTGGCAGTTCGTGGGTTCGAGCCCCGCGCGGGCTCTGTCTTGACAGCTCGGAGCCCAGAGCCTGCTTCGGATTCTGTGTCTCCCTCTCTCTCTGACCCTCCCCCACTCATGCTTGCTCACCTTCTCTCTCAAAAATAAACATTTTTAAAAAATTAACAAAATTTTGGATATAAACCTGCCTTGAAAGGGATTACTTCCAGCTCTCATGGAAGAACTCTACTGAACCCGTTGGTTGGGAATTCTTTTGAAGATGCAGCGACCCTTGCAACTATGCAACTACAGACCCCACCCCTGTGCTGAATGAACTGATACGGAAACGGCTTTAGGCGGGGCCAGGTCTTCCACTTTTATGAGTTTCCACTCTGCTGTCCTGTCAGTGTTTTCCGCAGACAACATGCTCTTGCCCTGAATGCCGGTACCCGTGCTGTGCACAGGCCCCGGCCACCAGCCACCTGGGCATTCGAGAACTGTGAGCTCCCTAGAGGGGCAGGGGTAGGTGAGGGGGGCATGTTAGCTGCAGGGGTCAGTCTAGGGCTCTCAGGGATCGAGCAGAACCTGAATGCTGAAAAGGCGGTGGCGGAAAGCGCCCGGGGGGGCATCCCCGGGCAGAGGGAATCTGCACACAGGCCCTAACGGTGTGAATGAGGAGCAGAAGGCCGGAGGGAGGCTGGACCCCACAGCGGGGGCGGGTGTGAGCAGGGGAAGGCGTGGAGGTGGTGATCAAGAAGGGTGTGGCAGGCCAGGCCGAGGTTCAGCCCTACTGTATGTGACACCGTGCCACCCGGAAACCACTGCAGATGGTCCGGGAGGGGCGGAGACAGAAGTCCAGCAGCCGGACCGGCTCAGCTGCCTCCTGGGAGCCGCTCGGCCTTCTACCCTCCCGCCACGCCCTTTCGCAGGGTCCTCACTTAGCACCAAGCTCACACACATACCCGTTCGTACAAGCGGGTCAAGCCGCCCAACACATTTCTGCTCCTGGGACTGCCGTGCTGAAGGTTCATATTTTCATATTAACCAAGGGCCCCCATGGGGGTTATACGAAATTATTCTCCCCCCAGTTAAGGAGGAGACAGATATTAGGCTTCAAATATACCAGATCTTTGCTAATATAACAGGTAAAAAACCATTGTGCTGCCAATTTGCTTTTTCTCCTGCAGCAGAATATGGTTGAATAGCTTTGCCTAAGCTTAAGAGCCACAATACTTCCTTTTCTAAAAAATTTTTTTTTAACATTTGTTTATTTTTGAGACAGAAAGAGAGAGACAGAGCATGAGGGGCAGAGGGAGAGGGAGACACAGAAAGAATCTGAAGCAGCTCCAGGCTGAGCTGTCAGCACAGAGCCCGACGCGGGGCTCGAACCCACGAACCTCGAGATGATGTTGGAGGCTTAACCACTGAGCCAGCCAGGCGCCGGGGGCCACTCCCCTTCCTCTACTGGGAACTGTCCATTTTTCTACTGGGTTCTTTACCTTTTTCCTGTTGATTCCTAGGAGCTTCCCGGGTATGAGGGAAATGATATCCGATATCCATTTCAAATCATTTTCCATCAGCTCATCCCTTCTTGGACTTGATCAGTGGAGCGTTCTGCCAGGCAGAAATGCAGAGGACAGTTTTACTGCTCTGCCCCAGAGTCTAAAAGAACCCTCTAGTCCCTTCTAACATTCTGTGGCATGGGAGTTTTTGGGTTATTTTTGAGAGAGAGAGAGAGAGAGAGAGAGAGAGAGAGCGCCGGCGTTGGGGGGAGAGGGGCAGAAGGAGAGAGATTTAAGCAGATTCCAAGCTCAGCGCAGAGTAGGGCCGGATCTCACCTCCCCAAGGGGCATGACCTGAGCTGGAATCAAGAGTCAGAGGCTTTACCAGGCACCTGCCCTCAAGTGCTTTTGATGGAGGGAGGGTACCAGGCCACCAAGCCCCAGATCCTGGGGGGTGGGAGGTGCAGAAACAGCTCCAGGGAGCGGTGTGGCCTCAAAGGTGCCCTGGCCACGGGGGTGGCCTTCCCAACGCTTCCACGCGGCAGCGTCACACGGGCCACGAGTGTGGTTTGGGAGCCCGCTCTGCTGGGGTCCAGACGCTGCCCCCTCCCCGCCCCCACTCCCCCAGCTTGTTGGGGGCCTGGTAAGGCTCTGTGCCAGTTCCCTGCGGACCAGGAGGCCTGGGGCACGCTGCCGGCTATTTTCAGAAATAACTACCATCCGGCAGCAAATCTCAAACTGACTTTAAAGAAAAATCCGACTCTGTCTTTCAAGTCTTCCTGCCTCAAAAGAAATTACGGCTCCAGCAGCCCTAGAAGAGATTTACAGGGGCCCCAGGGGCCCTCACCAGGCGCGCCTCCAGGAGACCCGCGGCAGAGCCAGCCCCGCCCCGCCCAGGCGGGGCGGGTCCACGCCGCCCTAGCCCTCCGCCTCCCCGTCCACACCGGCCGCCCCGCCGGATCTACATCGCCTGCTCCGCGTGCCACACCACCCACTCTTCTCTTCCCGGTCTACACCGCCTGCCCTCTACAGATCTCTGTCCACGCCGCCCTTACCCTCTTTATCACCATCTCCGCGTCGCCCCCCTCCTGTCCACACCGCCGTCTTTCCCACTACCCGATCCACATTGCTCGCTCCTGGAGCGACACCACCCACTCTCCCACGCCCGGTCTACACCGCCTGCCCCCTGCCGCTCTCCGTCCACGTCGCCCTTGCCCTCCTCGTCAGCATCCACGCCTCTCTGTTCTCCTGTCCACACCAACCGCTTTCCCACTGCCCGACCCGCATCGCCCGCTCCCGGCTCCACAACCACTCACTCTCCCACACCCGGTCTACACTGCCTGCTCCCTGCCGCTCTCCGTCCATGCCGCCCTTGCCCCGCGCATCACCATCCACGCCTCGCTGCTCTCCTGTCCACACCGCCCTCTCTCCCACTCTCGGTCCACACAGCTTACGACGTCGCTGTTCTCCAATCCACATCACCCGCTCTCCCACTCCCGCGTCCACACCGCCCGCTCTCCCACTCCCCCGGTTCGCGCGACCCGCTTTCCTACCCCCGGTCCACACCGCCCGCGACCTGCTCGCGGCTCTGGGTCCGCGCCGCGGGTGCACGCCGCCCGCTCTCCGTCGGCCCCCGTCCGCGCCGCCCGCGCCCGCGCCGCTCGCCCGCGAACTACAACTCCCACAATGCCCCGCCGCCGCCCCCCGGCTTCCGGTGCTGCGCAGTTTCCGGAGCGGATCGCAACCCGGAGTCCGGATCCGAGCCCGCTCTGCACATTCCACAGGCAGGTAAAGCCCGGGGCCCCGCGCCCGCCGCCGCCCCCGCGCGCCGCCCCGGCCCGGCCCGGCCCGCGCCCCGCGCCCCGCGCCCGGCCCGCCGCCCCGGCCCCGCCCGCCCGCCGCCCGCCCCGGTCCAGCCGCCATGCCGACTGTTCTTTGTTACATTCGCCGGCTGCGGGCTCCGTGGGCGATCGGAGTCAAAACCCGGCTGGATTTCCCGGAGCCGCTCCGGGATCGCCCTGCGCGCCGCCCGCCCGCCCCGCCGCCCCGCGGCCCGCGCGCTCCGGGCCCGCCGCCCGCCGCCCACGGCCCACCGCCCGGCCGGCGCGGGGTGCGGGGCGGCGGGGCCGCGCTCGCCCGTGGGTGCGGCGCGGGGGCCCCTCCGCCCCCGGCCCCGGCCCGCGGTCCCCGCCCCCGGGCGCCCTCGCCGCCGACGGCCCGGCGTGATGTCACCGCCCCCCCGTCCTGGCGCCCAGTCTCCCGGGGGGCGCTCGGGGAGGGCCCGGATCCCCGCCACGGCGGTTAGGAGCGCGGACCCCGGAGTCCGGGCGATGGGGCCCCCTAGGCCCCCTCGGAGCACCCCCTGCCCTCCCCCCTTTTTCTGTAAACCCTTGGGTGGCCTAGGGAAGGGAGTCAGGTCCGTGGACAGGTGACACGGGGTGGGTGGCGGTGCCAGGAGGGGCTCGCCGGCCGCACAGGTGAGGCCCGGCCGGCGCGGACAGGTGGCGGCGCTGGCCATGTGGCCTCCCGCGAGAGACAGGTGTGCGCGGCGAGGGTCGGGCAGGTTTGAGACCAGAGTAAACTCGCCATGGAAAATGACCTGCCTGGTGGAGTTGTGGGCTTACCTTTCTTAAGCTCTTCATGTAGGGGATGGGGTTTCTCCCCCAAAAGGCTCAGAAATTGCCCCCGCCCTCCCCTAGGGTGAGTTAAAATGGTAGAAGTGTGACATCAGAGGCACATGGACCCGTGTGTGTGCTTAAAGCTGCCCAACACGACACCACATTTGCTCAAGCCACTTTCCTAAAATCTGGACTCACCAGGTAGATTTGGAGAACCCGGCTTGGTTCCTAAAGGTATTTTTGAGGATGAAAAGTAAGGGAGCCTCTGGTTTTATGATGAACCTTAGCGGAATAACCAGAACTCTCCCCGTGGGTGCGGAGAGGCAGACAGGGTTGTGAGGAGGGCCGCGCCCCACCCCAGGACAGCACACCACCACGCTGTGTTTCAGACCTGCACGCTTTCCATATTTTCACAGCTCCGCACGGCTTCTCCTGATTTCCTTGACATCACAGCCTTACGGTGAATGGCTAAGAAAGAGAACTCTATGGTTTGGATTTTGAAAGGGAAAAACAGCAAAATTCTTCCTTTGTAGAAAGAGTTTTCCCTGTCGATTTCTTTGATTCATACATTTGTGCAAAAAAAAAAAGTTGCCAACAAAGGATATAATGTTATATTCTATTTTGGAAGCAGAAAAGACAGTTATATTATTGTTATTATTATTACTTTTTACCAGAAAACAAATGAGTCAACCCCAGTTACAAGGCTAATCCCTTTTGGTGGAGTAATTATAGTTGAGAACGAACTCTGTTTGCTTCAGATAGACTTCTAATCACCATCCTTTCGCTATCGTTCTCTGGGGAGGAAGCCAGGACGGGGACACTCCTCATGTTTTGCAGACTTTTGAGGGACATTGAGGGAATGTTTCTGATGCGCGCGGTCTCAGAGGTTAAGTTTGTTAAGCAGTGACTTTGTGCGTCCTTGGTGTCCGTTTCACGTGTGTGCGGCGTGGCTGACTCCTGCCCGGCTCCGCTCAAACGGCTCATGGGTGTGTATACTCATCCCCTGGGCCGGTCACGCGATACATGTTTCTTCAGTGCAGGCCTGTCGTGGGTGACAAGGCAGAAGGCAGGGCCTCTCGCACCCCATGTCGTGGAGGGCGGGAGGCGGGCGGCGACAGCAAACGGTAAACCTCGGGGAGGTGGACAGCGGTTGGAGCATGTAGGGGAGAGGAAGCAGGGGGAGGCTGTGGTGCAGAGGGGCGGGCACGCGCAGGCAGGCTGAGCAGGGGACATCTGAGGCCAGTGCCGTGAGGTGCCCAGGGAAGTCTGGGGTGAGCGTGAGGCCCCGGTGTGGAGCGAGCTTCGCCTGCTCGGGGATGAGTGAGGCGGTGCGGCCGAGGGGAGGGAGCCCGGGCTGCCGGCCACTCCTCCTGAGTGCCAGGCGGACGCCACGGAGGGCTTCGGCGGGGGTGGGACAAGATCCGTGTCTGTGGCTGCCACGTGGGGGACCCGGGTCCCTACAGGATTCCATTACCAGCAGGGCGGAGGCGGGAGGGAAATGAGGAAGTAGGACAAAGTGTATTTCTAGAGCCAGGAGGCCTTGCCGCAGGCTTGGTTGAGAAACGTGTGGCAGGTTAGGAGGTGCAGTTTACCGAGGTGCAGGTGACAGGTGTGTGGGGCCCGGGAGGAGGGGGTGGTGATCGGGGGAATCCGGGCCCGCAGACAGGGGCATCTTCAAACCGCCCCTCTCCCTCTGGGTGGGAGAGACCCTGGCTGGGACGGGGGGGAGGGGAGGGGTCTGCCTGCTCACAGCACAGGAGACAGCAGGCCAGGGATCCCCCCAGACAGGCGGGTGTCGGGGGAGTGGCCTCACTGTGTGCAAGAGGGAGGTTTGCGGCAGGAGGAACGTGGCCTCCTTGTGTGGTCGGGGTGGCGGGCTCTTGGGTGGGACGGTGGCCGTGGGAGACGCTGCTCTGCAGAGCTGTCCGTCCCCGGTCACTCATCTGTGGAACGAGGCTCCTGCACCCACACTTAGAGAACTGAAGCCTAGGAATGGATCTGAACACAGGTCCGTGGCGGGCGACCCTACTGGGGAAAAGGCCCATGTGCCTCGTCAAACATGGCTTCTTTCTTAGATGACTGTTCATCAGACGCGTGCCATCCCCTTGTGGGGGCCGGGGGGGTTCCAGTCAGTGCGGCGCTGGCCCGGCCCGGAAGGCGCGATCACAGCCTGTGGTCCGAGCGGATCAGGCCCGGTGTGGGCTGCGTGCACACTGCCCCGCGCATGCCTGCACGTGGCCCGTGGAGTCCCGCCCAGCTCAGGTCCGTAACCGAGGCTGTGGCTCGCACGCCCGCAGCGAGGGGAGCGGCGGCCACAGATGCAGAAGTGCCGCGAACTTCCTGACGGTTGAGGGGACTTGTTCGTGCGTGTGGTAAACAGATGGCTGTGCAGATCACACTGCCGTGTGTAGATTCCAGCGGACGTGCTTAGAGCAAGGACCTGACAGTTTTATTTTAAGAAGCCAGTGTTTATGATATGCTGGAAATTGCGCCCCTTGCAGCTGTTAAAACTAGGGACGAGCGGTGTGAGCTGTGAGCTTAAGTGCAGGGCTGTCAGCAAGGAAGTCAGTGGGGTCGGCGCCGCGGACCAGACTGGGGACACGGGCACGGGAGGTGACGCGGGGGCAGGTGCTGGGTCAGCGGGAGAGGGGACCAAGGGGCAGCCCAGGTTACCCCACGGAGGCGGCTTTGGGCAGGGGACAGGAAGGCAAAGGGGCTTAGGAAGGCGCCCCCGGGGACGCGGGGAAGACCGGGAGTGTCCACGGGAAGGGACAGCCTGAGGGCTGCCACCCGGCGCCTCTGCTGATGGAGGGCTGGGCTCAGCAGGCTGGAGAGCGAGGCCAGGGCTGCCGGAGGGCTTCGGTGGAGCCCTGGGAGTGAATCCTCCATTCAAGGGAGAAAGGTAGGCGAGGAAGCCGACAGACTTCTTCCTGGGAGTCTTGCAATAGGAAGAAAGAGGGGGGCACCCGGGGGGCTCAGTCGGTCAGGCGTCCGACTTCAGCTCAGGTCATGATCTCACGGTTCGTGGGTTTGAGCCCCGCATCGGGCTCTGTGCTGACAGCTCAGAGCCTGGAGCTGCTTCGGATTCTGTGTCTCCCTCTCTCTGCCCCTCCCCTACTCTCACTCTGTCTTTCTCTGTCCCTCAAAAATGAATAAACGTTAAATTTTTTTTTTTTTATAAAACAAAAGGAGGAGAAATGGGGCTTTAGAGGTCATGGGGAGGTGACATGAAGGAAAACAGTTTTGTTCTAGAGTGAGCTCAGTTTGAGGCTGCAGGGCTGTAACCTGCTGCGGAGAGAGGTGCGCGGTGAGGAAGGTGCCGGTGGCCTGGAAAAGGGGGTGTGGCGGGCCTGCATGGGGCGGGACAGCTGTGGCCAGGACAGAGCTGGGGAGGAGGGGCCCTTAGGAGGGGGCCTTAAAGATCACGTAGGAGTTTGACAGATGGAGGGAGAGGGTTTTCGGAACGAGGAACCAGAAGGGGTCACGGAGGCTGGAAGCTGTCCAAGGAGGAGCCCTGGGAGGCCAAGGCGGACGCAGCTCGGGGCCCTGGCGGGAGCCCTGGGGCCTCTCTCCCTCATCAAGCCCGAAGAAATCCAGCTGTGGAGCCTCCGCCGAGCCTTCCTGCGCCCACAGGGTCAGATTGCCACGAACTTGCATAGGGTCGAGACTTGGTTCTCTCTGAGATGATGCCTTTCTCTGCCCAACCTGTGCCTCGTCTTCCTGGCTTCGTCTGGCTTGTTCCCGACGCTCCACGCGACCTGAGCCCCGGCTCTGGCTGCGAGCGCTGACGTAGTGCGTGTACCGTCAGGGCACCTGCCCTCGATGCAGCCCGGGCAAACCCCCTGTGGGTCGGGGGCCCCTACATCGTGACTCATGCGGGGAGAGGGCTCGGGGCCGTGTGGCGGGAGCGTCCCTTCCTCCTCGCCTGTGCCTGCAGGACCCGCCTGTCACGGAGGAGCGGTCCCGCTGTTCTGTGACTCACGGCCTCTGGCTTTAAGTGAATTTAAAAATGTATGTGCTCATTAGTTCTAGTAGGTTTGCCTTTGCTTGTGGCGAAAAACAGGTGTAACATTAGTACGGAGGTTGTCAGAATCCTTGCTCTCACCAGGCCGCCCCATCGGACGATTCTGTGTTCTCAGTGTCCGCACGGCCCCTGGGCCCTCTCCCCGGCACGCCGGGCTTCGGGGACCCTGTTCTGTGCCACTTTGCTCTCCACGGGGCTCCCCCTCCTTCCCCTGAGAAACCATGAGGTTCTTGTCATCACCGACGCCCCAAGGGCCCCAGTTTGAAAATGTCCCCCAAGACCCATTATTAAGAAGCGGGCCCCACTCTCCCGTGTCTCCGTCCATCAGAGCTCTAACCAGCGTGAGAAAGTCAGCCCTACCTCAGTTTCCACTGTTAGGGCGGCAGAGCGCAGACCTCTCTCTCCCCTCTTTGCTCAGAAATCCTCTTAAAAACCAAACGTGAGCATCGGAAAGGTAGTTGTTGTCTTTGATGAAACTAAGGGGCTCAGGAAGAGAAAACAGAAGTTATAAAAGACATAACACACGAAAATCTGGAGGCTGGAGGTCCGAACGTGAGGGCGCCTATCGGGTCTACACGCGGCGGAGTCTACCCCCGGCGACATGGCGGGCCTACAGAGCAGCACACAGCAACATCTGCACACAAACGAGACCTACACAAAACAGTATAAAACGGACACAAACAGCAGATACAACACGATAGAAAGTACAGGCAAACAGCTACACAAGACCAACAGAACAACACACAACAGAATCTGCACCTAGACAACCACACAGGACCCACAGGAAACAGGACACGGGAGCCACACAGACAGCAGCGCGGCCCCAGGAAACATCACACAAGCTCTAACCCGCACATCCAGCCCCAAAGCACATACAAATAACAGGAAGCAGGGAACTATGAAAAAGGAGATCATCACCCTTTACACAGGTTCCACGAGAAATGTAACGATAATAAATTTGCGCGAGCAGTCAGTATTTTCAGAGTCGTTACATCACATTCTCTGATTTAAGCAGAGTTATGCCAGGGGAAGAGGGGAGGGAAGAGAGTGGACGAGCTCCCCGTTCGCCGCCGGCAGCAGGAGCTGAGGGTGCAGCCCCCACAGCTGACCGTCGGGGCCTCAGTGGAAGCCTGTTACCCCAGACGCGGAAGGAGCTGCCGCAGAGACTGGGCGGAGGCCCACTGGGCGGCGGGCCGGGCCGGGCCGCGGGGGCGTGGAGGGGCTGCCTTCCAGCTTCCACAGCACGTGTGTGTGGCTGTTCCCTCTCATGGGGGAGAAGGTACCTTGGCTGAGGAAGAGAGAGGAGCCGGTGGAAGGGACCTGGCGCCCTGCCCTGGGAGGTGGCTGGAGCCCGGCCGGGCCGGTTCGCATCCTGTGGCTCGTCTGGGCACATGCCACGCCGCTCACGTGCCCTCCTGCCCCCACGGCCCATGGCCCGTGGCCCATGTCTGGAGGCAGGGTACGTGTCGGGGGGCTGGGCCCGTCTTGAAGTTGGGCGCCCACTGACCTGGTCCCCCGTGGCCGCAGCACAGGCCCGTGTTCTGTGTCTGTCCCATTTCGAGACGTGCAGGCAGGGCCGCTGGGCTCCCCGCGTCTGCTTTCAGGAAACACTGGCAGCCTGCAGACTCCGGAGGGGAGCCAGGCGGCGGGTCAGGGGCCCTAGCAGTCTCTAGGCGACCCGACGTCCCCCAGGTGGCCACTGGGCCCCGGGCCGGGCGGTGGCCTGTCACACTCAATCTTTGTCTTCATGGTGTGTCCCCCGCAGCAGGGAGAGAGGGCACGCCATCAACAGTGACCGCCTGGGGCTGGCGAAAGGGTGCTGGCACAGAGGGAGCACACGCGGGGGAGGGGGGAGAGGCACCGGACCCGGCAGAGGCGAGGCGAGGCAGGGGGGCTGGTGGGAGTGCGGGGGCAGGAGACTCAGGGATGGATCCAAAATGAAAGCTCCCGGGGCCTGGGGAGATCACTGAATTGGGCTGGAGCAGAGGGTCATGGGTGGTGGGGAAGGAGACGGGAAAGAACCGGAGGTTTTAACCAGTTTCCAGAATCATCCACACCAAGTTCCTGAGCGTGAGCTAAGCAGGGAGGCGTGAGTGCTGCATCGTGCTGCCTCTCTCTGGCACTTGAAGGCGCTTGCTTCTGAAAAACAGACACGGAGCAAAGTCATAGCTGGGAAGGGGGAGGATTGTCCCATGGAAAGTGCCAGAGCCACCGCTTTATGGGATTCGAACCATGAGCTAGGATTCTAGGATCATACCTGTGCAGACCAGAAGGGGGCTCCTTGTGCAGATGAGGAAACCGAGCACTGCAGAGGGGAAATACCAAACACGAGGTGTCTAGCATCCAGTGTGGGCAGAGCCAGACTCACAGCTTGGTCCCCTGCATCTGCGCCCCACCGCAGGACCAGGCCCTTCCCTCGAACTGACGCACCCAGTCCGTGCTCTGTGCTCTGTGAGGTTCTCTAGCATGTGAAACTTTGTGCAGAAGCGTTCCTGCCCAAATAGGTTCAGACGCTGTGGGGTAAACACATTCCAGCAGATTCTCATTGCAGGACTTCTCAGGGCCATTGTATCAGGACTCCAGAATGGGAATCTGCAGTGTCTCACAAACTTATTAGCTACAAAGTCCCTCTCTGCTGGCCTACTACTGCCCTACGGTCCCCCCTAGACCATCTTTCAGGACTGTTCTGCAGCACATGTTTGTCAAGTGATTGTTTCCTTTCTCCTTTCTGTGATTTTTTTTCCCTTCATGTTTTTAATATTTTCACGGGGTCTATGCCCTGTGGGAAAATGTCTTTCTGGCTTAAAAAAAATCCCCTGGGCATCTAGACCAGGGCTGAGCACTCGACATGGCCGACGTGAGTACAGGCGGGGTAGGTGATGTATGTATAAATCACACACAGGGTTTCCAAGACGTGTGGAAAAAAACCTCATTCGTTATTTCTGTATTAATTACCTATGGAAATGGTAATATCTTGGATAGATGCTGTGAGCTAAAATGTTATTACAGGTAAACACGTGAACCCCAGCAAGATTTCTCGTAGATAAAGGCAAGGTTGTTGCCGAATTCATATAGAAAGTAAAGACGACGAGAATGGCTTAGACTATTCTGAACAACAGTCACGTGAGAGGAAACGCTCTACCGTATTGTAAGACTGGCTCCAAGCTGTGGTGACGAAGACGGGGTTGACCGCTGCCCACCGAGTGCGGTGGTGGCCGAGGGACAGACGCAGAGGGTGGTGGTGGGGAGGGCAGAAGAGAGAGCCCAGACTCGGAACCACACAGATGGGGCCGCTGGTTCGGGGTGCAGGTGCAAGCCAGCTCAGCAGTGCTGAGTCAGTTGCTTGTCTGCAGGCAGAACGAACCTTGACCTCATGTCTGATAAAAAAAAAAAAAAAAGAACTCAAATTGCTTAATACGCTTTAACATGCAAAACCGTAAGACTTTCCTAAGAAACCTAGGAGGAGGTGTGGGGGCCCGGGGCTGGGCGCACGGGGGTCAGACACGGCACCAAGGTATAATCCACAGAATGGAAAGTCAGGAGGGGCCCTCGGCCCGGATGGAACCCCTCATTCTGCAGAGAACGCATCGGCAGGGGGGTGAAAAGCAGTGCTATCGGGAGGGAGGACGGGCTTGCAAGCCACGTGCCTGACGAAGGATCTAGATACACCGGGGTCTTCAGAACACAACAGTAGCAACCAGCCGACCAACCCACCCAGACGATCCGAGAAAATGGGCGGAGGACGTGCAGAACGCTTTCCTGAGGAGCCACAGACGGCGAACTGGCATGTTGGAGGGGTGTCCCCTCCCATCGCCGTCGGGGAGGCGCGGTGAAACCGCAGTGAGGTGGCAGCCTGTGCCCGTGAGAGCAGCTAACACAAAACCTGTGACAGCCCCCGTGCCCGTGAGGATGCTGACAAACTGGCCTCTCGTACGTGGCCGTCGCGGCAACTTCTCAGCAAACAGAGCATCCACTTCGTGGGCGACCCGGCCTGACTCGCTGTGCGCCGGGGCGTTTACCCTGGAGAAGTGACGGCCGTGTCTGCAGAAAACCTGTGCGCCATTGTTCAGAGCAGCTCGATGGGTAACAGCCCCAGACGGGGGCCACCCGGGGAGCGGATGGTTAAACCAGCAGTGTCATGCACCACAGGGTGTCACCCAGCAGTGGAAAGGGACGCCCTCGGTCCGTGTGACCGCCTGATGGACCTCAAGGGCGTTTTGCTGAGTGAAGACAAAGGCCAGTCTCCAGAGGTCCCATCCTGTAGGATTCCATCTACACGACGTCCTTCAAGTGACAACATGACAGACGTGGAGAAGGGACTCGTGCTTGCCAGGGTGAGGGATGGTGGGGGGGAGGGGGCGGGAGGGGGCGCGCGCACTGGCGAGGTCTCCGCTGTAGCGGAGCAGGCCTCCCGCATCCTGGTGGCGAGGGCGGCTGCACAGATCGCACCTGACTCTTCTGGCGTTGACAGCCCGCAGCGCTGGGTAGGGCTTGTGACGTTATCCGTGGTTACGTAAGATGCAGCCAAGTCATGGGTGATCGGGGCCCCCCTGGGCTCTTTTAGAAATTTCCTGTGTTTCTATAATTCTTTCAAGAAGTGACACAAACACCTCCTGGCATACTGGGGGGGGGGGCGTCAGTCCGTGCCGGAGGGTGCTGCCGTGGACGCTGAAATGACTGGCAACTCGTCCGGGCCGGTAGTGGGCCCCCAGGACGCCATCAGCTTGCTCCCGGATCCGTCTCCTGCCGCCGAAGTGGTCCCAGGAGGGACAGGGAGGGCCCAGCCAAGCCAGCAAACGAGACATAATCTTCATTTCACGCTTACGTCAACAGCCTCCCTGAAAACGCCTCTTCCCCTGAGTTATTTTTAGCTGCGTGTGTCTGAAGATTGTGATGTTTTCCTCCTGTGATGCTGCAACGCCGGCTGCTGTTTCTAAGCCGGTGCTTCTGCAGGTCACGGTGAAAGAGCATCCTTCTCCGCCTCATGTCCACCGGGACGGGGACCGTGCTAGCAGAGCGTGTGGCGGGTGGACGGGGGACGCGGGGGTGGGGGGGGCGGTCGGCAGCCTCGGGCACCACTGCCGGGACAGAAAACGGTGCGGCCGTCCGGGAGGCGGGGCTGTGGCCCTCGGCGCGGAACACACTTCGCTTCCCGTGCGATCCGGCAGCCCCACCTCCCGCCTGCACCCGGAAGGACCGAAGGCAGGGACTGGGAGAGACACGTGTGCACCCACGCTCACGGCAGCGCTGTTCCCAGTGGCCTAGGGGTGGGGCCCCAAGTGTCCCTTGGCGGATGAAGGGACAAGCAAAACGCAGCCTGTCGGTGCAGGGAATTGCCTTCAGGCTTAAAGGGGAAGGGCATCCTGACCGCTGCTGGACCGAGGGCTGAGCCTTGAGGACCTCATGAGTGACATGAGCCAGACACAGAGGGACAAATACTGTGCGATTCCCGCCTGGGCGAGGGACCCATGAGAGTCAGGCGCGTATTTTAAGTGATCTCTTTAGAGAGCGTCTGCTCGCACATCCTGCTGAGGTCACGCAGGGTCTCGCAGTCTCCCCAGACTGTCTTCTGAACTTGCTGGCGTAAGTTTTACAGATGAAGCCTCTGAACCTTTTCAAGCAGCTCTTGCTCACCAGGAGGTCCCGAGGAACGCGGCCAGGAGCTTTGCAGACTCTGCCGTCTGCCGCGTGCGGTGCACACAGTCCAGAGGAGGAGGGGGTGGGTGGGAAGATCAGCATCAAGGTCTGTTGGAAATCTGATAAAAAAAAAAAAATCCCCAAACATTGTCCCTGACTTGTGACAGCTTGAGATGACGGTTTCATGGGTGGGGCCGACTTTATCTTGGGGTCTCGGGAGGGAGAGTCGTTGACGGGGAGGAAGGTGTCTGGAAGGCGAGCCCGGGCTCTGACTCGGAAGGGCAGGACTCGCGCTGGGCCGGAGGCTCAGAGAAGCAGACCGAAGAGGCAGGCCGTGCCCCCGGAGGGGACCTGGTCCGTAGCTGGGGACAGGGACGCAGGGACGCCCCGGAGATGTGGCCAGTTCTGTTAGCAGCTGTCAGCTCACCGCGTGCCTGGCCTGTGCGGGGCTGAGCGAGGCTGGTGGCTCCTGCCGCCGGGTAGGCAACACACACAGGTGACCCCAGTGGCCAAGAGCGCGGTGAAGGAAAATTGCAGGTGCTTTTGGGGAGTGTCACAGGCCTAAATCTGGACAGCTGCACCGGGAAAACCCTCCCCGACGACGTGCCCGTTAAGCTAAGACGTGAAGGGTGAGGAGGTCCCAGCCAGCGGCTGAGCGGGGAGAAGTTCCAGGCACAGGGAACAGCGTGCGGGAGGCCTGGAGGCAGGAAGGAGCTTGAGTTTCTGGGGACTAAATGGAGGCCACCGTGGCCCAAGAGGGTGAGCGAGGGCGAGGTGGGCAGAGGAGGCTGGTGGGCTTGGGTTTGCCCCGGGGGCAGTGGGGAGCCGTCAGTGTTCAGGCTGACACGTTCACGACTGGGTTCAAGTTCTGGAGGCCCCCTCTGTGGGGACAAGGGTTTGGCGTGCCAGGGTGGGAGAGGAGGGCCTCCTGGAGGTCCTCACAGCCCTCCAGTGGGGGCGACATGACCAAGGGAGGGCGTGGGGGCTGCAGGCAGCGTCCCTGGAACCGTTGGACCCAGGGCAGGGCTGCTGGGGGGCGGGGTGGAACCCGGTGTCTGGGGGCAGGGGTGCTGCGGGGCGAGGTGGGACCCGGTGTCTGAGAGCAGGGGCGCTGCGGGGCGGGGTGGGACCCAGTGTCTGAGGGCAGGGGCTCTGGAGTCAGCGTGGGACCCGGTGTCTGAGGGCAGGGGCGCTGCGGTCCGGGTCAGAGGCTGGGTGGCGGCATGTCTGCTGCTTGTGGCCTCCAGGTGAAGATGTGGGTGGGCAGCTGGAAAGCCGCGTGGGTCTCCCAGGAGTTACCCGCACGCACGCACGGCTGTGGCTGCCTAGGCAGGGGTCCTGCCAGGGGTGAGGTGAGAAGGGGTGGGGGCTGGGCCCCTGGAGAGCCAAGACTGGGACGCTGTGGGGCAGAGCAGCTCAGGGAGGGCGAGGGAGGACAGTGAATGGACGTGACCCAGGCGGCCAATCGAGTGAGGGGCAGCGGGGAAGAGAGAGAGACCCTTAAGCAGGCTTACATGCAGGTAGTCCTGGTCTGAGCCCACCTGACGTTGTAACTTTGGCTTCCCGCTGCTGCGTGCCGGTGGTCCGCCGTGGTCCGTCGGTTCGCGTAGTAGGGGTGGTATATGTGCTAGAAAGATTCGAGGCGCTCAGACGTGAGGTGCGTCGGAATAAGCTGGAGGTTTGCGCGACGACCCGCCCCGGGAGTCTGCCTCAGCAGGGCCGGGGCCGGGCCCGAGAATTTGCACTTCGGAGGAGTTCCCAGGGGCTGCGGGGGCTGCTGTCGGCCGGTCCGGGGGACCACACTGGGAGACTCACGGGCCTAAGGTGAGTTTTCCCGCGATTGGTGCCTACAGGGGCCAGAGCTCACACTCAGGGTCTCTGGTCATTTTCCCTAAAACACGATCTACAAGTCCCTGTTCTGGGGTTTCTTACACGCTCGGGGCGTCTGGACACTGGACTTCCTGGGACAAGGTATAGAGGAACGTTCTGCGCTCTAAGCGGATTCTGCCAAGAGAGCACGGCTTGCTTCAGGCCTGACTGACCGTCCAGTGACTGTGACCTGCTTTCTTGGCTTTAAAGAACTGTTTTAGGGGCCGTGTTTCAGGGACCAGATGTTACTAATCACGGATGCTCTTTCCGGGAACTCGAGGCCTCGAGCGTTTCAGTGATGTTAAAAGGCTAAAACCTCCCGATGTTTCCTGCCCGCTCTCATTCTCTCCCTGCGGCCATTGCTAAAACCGAGTCGGCGGGGATTCTGTCCCAGCAGGTATGGTCGTATGGGGACACTTAGGGGACAGGAGACCTCCCTTGAGGAGTGCAGAACAGAGGCCGCCCCCCGGGGCTCAGCGGACCTAGCCAGGCATCTACAAGGAAGACCCGAGAGAGGCACCTGGTCTGTGCACCCCGACTCTGACAGGTTCTGTGGGGACCCCGTGTTCTGCCCGCCGCGACCCTGTAGCTCGGAGCAGCCTCTGCAGGGCCCTCTCCGCTGTGGCCAGAGCGGCAGGTGGAAGGGTCGCGCTGGCGGGACACGGGGCTGTCAGGCTCCCAGGGCGCTCCCAGAACTCGTTAACGCACATTTCCTTGTGTTTCTCCCGCCTCTTCGTCCCTCCTCCCCTTCCGCTCGGTGAGCAGCTGCTGTCCCTGTGCCAGATGGGCCCCCGACCACATCCCTGGCACCCATCAGCCAGGAAGCCCTGGGTTAAACTTGCTCGGGCCACGGAGACACCTTTTCACCTGAATGGGTGCTCCCGGGAAGAGAAAATACAGGGCTCTGTTTGGGAAACATAAACGCCCTGGTTATTGACCCTTGGCCCCTTAAAGGCAAGTTGGAAGTCCCGTTTCTGTGCCTTGTTTCCCCGTCGTGGGCTTCCTCTGCCACAGCGAAGTTCGTAATTCTCTTCTCAGCTCAAGCACACGTGGGATTGGTGAATCTGAGTTTTCACGTGGACTTTGCACTCTCTGCGGTTCATTCTTCAAGGTGCTGGGGATAGAAACGGGGCAGAGGCCACGTAACAGGAGCATTCGGGAGGTGCCAGCCTGCGTACTTTCCCAAAAAGGAGCCTAGCCAGCACAGAGGGGCCCACCCAAGAGGTGGGGTGCGGGAAGGATGTGCCAGGTTGGCTTAATGGCGGAGTGGGAGCGGAGAGGAATTTGTATGTCTCATGCATGCTGGGTGTAGGGTGCTCTCTGCTCCCCCAAAACTGTGTGAGGTGTGCATTTTTAAAAATTTATTTCAGGGGAGCCTGGGTGGCTCAGTCATTTGAGCATCCGACTAGTGATTTCGGCTCAGCTTATGATCTCAAGGTGTGTGGTTCAAGCCCCGAGTCGGGCTCTGTGCTGGCAGTGCAGAGCCTGCTTGGGCTTCTCTCTTTCCCTGCCTCTTCCTCCCCTCAAAATAAATAAATAAACATTTATTTTTTAAAGATGTTTTCCTTGAACTCTGATGGAAGCATTGAAAAAAATTTTTTTCTAACTTTCACTCCGGTGTAGTTAACATACATGTTATATTAGTTTCACCCGTACGGTCTAGTGATTCAGCAGTTCTGTCCATTCACAGGCTCCTCATGCTAAAAGTGTGCTCTTAAATCCCTGTCCCCTGTTTCCCACCCCTACCTCCCCCCTCTGGTGGCCGTCAGTTTGCTGTCTGTAGTTAGGAGTCTGTGTTTTGGTTTGTCTATTTTTTTCTTTGTTCATTTTGTTTCTTAAATTCCACGTACAAGTGAAATCATATGGTATTTGTTTTTCTCTGACTTTTTCTACTTAGTAGTATTATATATAGTCTCTAGATCCATTTGTTTCATCACACATAGCAAGATTCCATTCTTCTTATGGTTAATATTCCATTGTGTGTGTGTGAATATATATACGTGTATACATACATATAAATGTTCACATATACACATGTATATACCACATCTTTATCTGTTCATCACTCAGTGGACACTTGGGTTGCTTCCGTGTGTTGGTTATTATAGATAATACTGCAGTTAACCTCGGGATGTGTATCCCTTCGAATTAGTATTTTGTATCCTTTGGGTAAATACCCAGTAGTGGAATTACTGGATCATAGGGTAGTTCTATTTTTAATTTTTTGAGGCACTTCCATGCTGTTTTCCACAGTGGCCGCACCAGTTTGCGTTCCCACCAACAGTGCACAAGGGTTCCTTTTTTCCCCAAATCCTCACCAACACCTGTTGTTTCTTGTGTTTTTTATTTTCGCCGGCCTTGCAGGTGTGAGGTGATACTGCACTGTGGTTTTGATTTGCATTTCCCTGTTGATGAGTGATGGTGAGCATCTTTTCATATGTCTTTTGGTGGTCTCTGGATGTCTTCTTTGGAGAAATGTCTGTTCACATAGTTTGCCCATTTTTTAATTGGACTATTGTTTAAAAAAATTTTTTAACATTTATTTATTTTTGAGAGACACAGAAACAGTGTGAGAGGGGGAAAAACAGAGAGAGAGGGAGACACAGAATCTGAGGCAGGCTCCAGGCTCTGAGCTGTCAGCACAGAGCCCGACGCGGGGCTAGAACCCACGAACTGTGAGGTCATGACCTGAGCTGAAGTTGGACACTTAACTGACTGAGCCCCACAGGCATCCCAATCGGATTACTTGGTTTTTTGAGTGTTGGGTTATATCAGTTCTTTATACATTTTGGATACTAACCCTTTATTGGATATCTTTTCCCATTCTGCAGGTTGCCTTTTAGTTTTGTTGTCTGTTTCCTTTGCTGTGCAGAAGCTTTTTGTTTTGATGTAGTCCCAGGAGTTTATTTTTGCTTTTGTTTCCCTTGCCTCAGGAGACACATCTAGAAAAGTGTTGCTATGGCCAATGTCAGAGACATTATGGCCTGTGCTCGTTTCTAGATTTTTATGGTTTCGGCTCTCATATTTATGTTTTTCATCCATTTTGAGTTTATTTTTGTGTGTGGTGTAAGAAGGTGGTCCAGTTTCATTCTTTTGCATGTTGCTGTCCAATTTCCCAGCACCATTTGTTGAAGAGGCTGACTTTTTCCCCCTGGATGTTCTCTCCTGCTTTGTTGAAGACTAGTTGACCCTGTGATGGTGGGTTTGTTTTTGGGCTTTCTCTTCCATTCCGTTGATCTGTGGTGTCTACTTTTGTACAGTCCTGATCACCACCACTCCGTCATATGTCTTGAAATCTGGGATTGTGGTACCTCCAGTGTTTAGTTTTCCTTTTTCAAGCTTGCCCTGGCCATTTGGGACGGTTTTATGGTTCCCTACACGTTTTAGGATTGTTTGTTCTAGTTCTGTGAAAAATGCTGGTGGTATTTTGATAGGAATGATTGAATGTGTAGACGGCTTCGGGCTGTGTAGATGTTTTAACAGGGCTTGTTCTTGCAGCGTGTGAGCGTGGAATGTCCCATTTGTGATTTCTTCAATCTCTTTCATCATCGTGGTTCGTAGTTTTCAGAGTGCAGGTCTTTCAGTGAGGGGCAGTTTTGTCTTCCATTTTATAGACCAGAGGATCCGGGTCCTAGAATCAACGTGTCCAGATCATCCCTCAAATAAGTGGGAGGCCTCACGCCCGCTGTCTGACCTCACACGCTCCACAGAAAACAGAAGTGACCGGTCTCTGGGGGCTGGGGCACTGTCGTCCTGCCTTCTCTGTGTTGCCGGTGGCTGGGCCTGGCTGCCAGACACCTGTTAGCAGCCGAAGGAAGACGGAGCTTGTACTAGACGTGATTGCCTTTGAGGAATTCACAGTCCAGTGAGGGAGGAAAGAGAAATGGAGGTGACAGTGGGAAACTGGCTCTTAAAAATGGTGATCCTTTTAGTGGCTAATATAAAAAGATGAAAAAGTCCGAATTCAGAAAGACTTCCTAGTCTAGAGACCATTTCAATCGATTGCTTTTATTAAAACATATTATTATAGATAGGGAAACCTCTCTAAGCCCCCAGCCTATCACAGTAGAGGGGACCCCGCTGCTTGGTGTCTTTAAAGCCCAACGTAAGGTCCCCGCACAAGTTCAAGGAACCTTTGACAGGAATGGTCTCTGAACGTTGCTTTGGAATGAAGCTCATCATTAACAACCGGCCCTTGTTTCCGCAACAGGTGTCAGACATGGCAGAGGATGGCAGTGAGGAGATCATGTTCATCTGTAAGTAGCCCATGGGGGGCACCACACTAGCTGTCTGGGCAAAGCCACATCCACGTTTTGTTAACATGCTGTGGAAAAGCTGCTGCCGTTTGGGTGGAAGTGACTTTGCTCGCTCTACGGGACACAGTTTATTGCGTGAGAAATCCGCAGGGGCGTGTGGCTTTGAAAGGGTCACCTTTCTCGGAACTTTGGGCCAAGGGCCCTTTGCAGGAGGTGGCTCTCGATTCGGAAAAGACGTTCACGGCACGTAAGATGTCTAGTAAGCGGGTTAAATTGGTGAATTTTCATTGACTCGTTCCTTGGTAGATCTTGTCACTTGTCGCCAGAGAGGTGGCTGCGTACTTTGAAGTGTGCCACAGAGCGAGGTCTTTTCCTTGGGGGCCACCTGTGTTTGCACCGTGTTCACATTGAGGGAGAGCCCTGTCGGTCCCCCTGGGGCGGGGGGCCTGCGGTGTCCCCTGACGCTCGGTGTCTGTTGCAGGGTGTGAGGACTGTAGCCAGTACCACGACTCCGAATGTCCTGAGCTGGGCCCCGTGGTCATGGTCAAAGACTCCTTTGTGTTAAGCAGGGCAAGGTGAGTGCCACCTCGAGCTGCTGTCACAGCCCTTCCTGTCAAACAGCGTTGCGTGAATGCCAGCTCAGCGTCTGCAGGAAGGGGAGGTCCTGGAGGGTCCCGGACCCAGGTCCTGCGTGGGGGACCCCGCACACGACCAAGCAGTTCTCGGACCCCAGTGGGGTTCAGCTCTGACACAGGCCGGGCGGAGACAGCAGGGGACCCCCCAGGCTCAGGGCACAGCCCCACAGGGCCGCCCCACCCCCACTCCAGACGCCAGCCGCGAACCCCGGGCTGTCCTGTGTCCTTGTGACGATGCTGCAGACAGCAGGCCCCTACGGCCTCCTCCTCAGAGTCTTCCTTCTACATGGCCAGCACGGCGCACAGAACCCTGGGAAACCCTCACTGTTTCCGGTTTATTCAAGGACATGATAAGGGGTGTGAGTGAACAGCCGGATGCCGAGATGTGCAGGGGGAGGGCCCCGGCGTGGAGCTTCCCTGCTTCCCCCCTACCCGCCCCGGCACTACTCACCCCGCACCCCACCTGTTCACCGGCCTGGGCACGTCTCGAGGGCTCCAGATTGAAGGTCTTGGTCTAGTTCAGCGCTCCCAGGGGCCGAGCCGCCCGAGACACAGCAAGGCAGCTGAGGAAGCGATGGGCTGTGGCTGCAGGCTTCCCCGTGGCCCAGATCTCAGCCTGCCGTCTGACGGTGCCCGCCGTGGGCAGGCTGGGCTGCGGAGGGTGCGGGTGATGAGGCAGAGCCGTCAGCGCTCCTAGAAGAGCTGTGGCAGACCCAGAGGGCATAGTGGCTCTGCCATCCCACAACTGTGTGGGGGCCGTGTCGCCCGGCGGGCCAGAGCATGGGCTCCAAGGGACAGCCCGCCCCCCCGCCCGGGCCTGCAGCCGGTTGAGCTGGGACAAGGCCCTCTCTTCTCTGTCCCTCAGCGGCCTTGTCTGCAACATGGACAGAGTAATATACCCCCTGCTGGCGTGTGGTCAGGATTCTGTTACTATCTCGGTGTTGTTTCTAGAAGCTTCCCAGCTGGTTTTCCTAGCCTCCGTATTTACTTTTTCTCACTGTGACTTAACTTCTCTGCAGTGCTGCCTGACGTGGAGATCTGGTGGGCTCTCCCCAAAAACTTGCACAGGTCGCCTGTTGCTCATGAAAGTCTAGTAGCAGCTTCCTGCCCCACAGTGGGAGCCCTCCATGAGGGGTCGCTGCTCTGTGGCCCGGCCTCCTGCCCATTCCCGTGAGGGGGCTGCCGTCCCGGCACCCTGGCGTCTGAGCCGCTCCTGGACGTGGGTCGGCCTTGCCCAAGCCTTGGCCCGTGCTGGGGCCCCAGCCCACAGGCCTTCCTCTTCCCGCGCCCCATTCTTAACATTCTCAGTTTAGTGAAAACATTCTCGGTGAAACTGGCCCATTCAACCTAAGGGAAACCCTTTTCTGGTCCGTGGAATGCGTGGCACTTTCCCTTCCTCGTGGTGTCAGCACAGAGCTCCCCCCACCCTGGGCTGTGTGGCTCTGCGGGGGGCGGGGGGAGGAGTGGGGGGCGGGGAGAGCTGGTGCCCTTTGTCTCCGTTGGCCCATCGCAGCCCACACGCGTGACGTGGTCATGGTGGCTTGTCTCTGGGTGGGGATTTCCAACACATCCCTTAGTGAATGCCACCCACCCCCCCATCCACGTGTGCTGTGGGCTGGTCTTGTTCGGGCCCTGGGGGACTCTCCAGTGGCTTCGGGCTCTTAAAGAGCTGGGTGGCCTTCGCTGCCTCTGTCCATGGTAGCAAGCTCCTTACCCACCTTGCGGACGGTGTCTCAGCGTGGGCGAGTGTTAGGCCATCTTAATCACCTGTCCCCAGTGCGAGTGGCTGTCCTCAGTCAGCAGTGCTCGGGGACCGAGGGCCTCCTGTTCCGTTTCCAGATCATCCCTTCCCTCCAACCTGGAGATCCGGCGGCTAGAAGACGGGGCCGAGGGAGTGTTTGCCGTAACTCAGCTCGTCAAGCGAACGCAGTTTGGTCCATTTGAGTCGAGGAGAGTTGCCAAATGGGAGAAGGAGTCTGCTTTTCCGCTGAAGGTACTGGGGTGATGGCGCAGGAAGGAGTGGCACCCGCCAGCCCGCGAGGTCCGTGACCCTAAGCATCCTCACAGCCTTAAAGATCGTCGTTGTGCTTACCTCCAACACACTGTTTCGCTTTCTCATTTTAGTTTGATTCCTTTTTAAATGTTTATTTTTGAAAGGTGGGGAGGGGCAGAGACAGGGGGAGAGAATCCCAAGCAGGCTCCGAGCCGTCAGCTCCGAGCTTCAGATCATTCAGCTTTCTTCCCCTGCTCCCATCCGCCAGCCTCCGTGCTGTTCCAGGCGCGCGTGCCGCTTGGTAGGACTGACCGACGTTACCTGACACACTGGTAACAGGGCCGGGTGCCCGTCCGGGGCGTACGCATTCCCTCCCCAGCTGGGCCACGTGCACATTTCAGGTGTCCGGGGGGCACCTGGAGCAGGTAGAGCACTTGGGTGTCCCAGTGATGTCTGGGCCAGGAGTGGACCTCGGGTGACCTGGTGACATGTGGTCGGGACTGGAACTGCAGCATCCCAGTGGCCACCTGGCCCAGGAATGGGACTCACGTCATTATGACCACTTGCAGACAGAGTAGAACTGGGTGTCCGGCTGCATGCCCGCGCCATGAATGGGCCCAGCGTGCCCCAGTTCCCGTCTGCTCTGGGCATAGGTCTCGGGTCCCCGGTGGCCCCAGCAGCAGGTTCTGTGCGGGGCCTGATCTGGCCCCCAGCGCAGCACCCTCCCGCCACCACACACGCACACGCTGACCTGCAGACGGGCGGATAACAGTTCCTTTCCTGGCCCCTCGGTGGCCGTGCCCCCCCCCAGGTGTTCCAGAAGGACGGGCACCCCGTGTGCTTCGACACGTCCAGCGAGGACGACTGTAACTGGATGATGCTGGTGCGGCCGGCCGCGGGGCCCGAGCACCAGAACCTGACCGCCTACCAGCACGGCGACGACGTCTACTTCACCACCTCCAGGGACATCCCCCCCGGCGCTGAGCTGCGCGTCTGGTACGCGGCCTTTTACGCCAAGAAGATGGACAAGCCCATGCTGAAGCAGGCGTGCGCCGGCGCCCATGGTACGCGCTGCCCACCGGGCCTCGCCGCCGGGCACCAGGCCCCTGGCTGCACGCAGGTGCCCGGTGGTTGCGGAGGAGCCGTGCGGGCGGGGCGTGGGGAGCAGAGGGGGCTGCTCTTGACCCCACGTCGTTGGGGCCCCTGTTCTGCTTGTTCGCTGTCTGGGCCCGCCCGTCGGCCAGGCACCAGCGGGTGGAACGTTCTCCCTGGGAAATCCAGGCACTAGGGACCACAGGCTGGGACTTCTCCCCACCGTGCTGCGAGTGGGGGCGATTGTCTCCGTTTTGGAGCAGTGGAAACGGAGCACAGAGAGGTTAGGGGACCTGCCCTGAGCCACGCTGTGGGGGTGCAGGAGTCAGGCTTCAGACCCGGAATCTGTCAACCTCATGGCAGCCCCCTCCAGATTTGGGGTGTGTGCGTGCAGGCGTGTGTGCTCACATGTGTGTGCCTGTGTGAGTGCGTGCACGCGTGTTCCAAGAGCGACCTCGCGAGGGGTGTGTGTGTGATTTGCCCGAGCCCGGCATCCCCAAGCTTGTGTCCTGCTGCCCCAGGGAATGAGGCGTCGCTTCGTGAAGGGGGCCCCTGGAGCTTCCGTCCATCCTGCCCCGTTGCGAGTCCTCGTGGTGCAGCCGGAGACCACGCGAGGTCGCCGCCGACACACCACGGGTTTGGCCTGTGCAATGAGACTGAGAAGGTGCGGTTGGATGACATGAGCCCGGCCTGCGTCCAGCAGACAGCCGCTGCCTCATTGTGTCCCAGCCGCCCTCACTGGGGACTCTGGGGTGACTGTGCTCCGTCCCCGCGTGTTCCTACTGAGGGCGCGCGACACGACGGTGATCACGCCAGCGTCCGCTGGGAGGCGCGGTCCCCCAACGGGGTGTTTGATTCAGACAAGCAAATCACCCGCCCAGGCTCCCTGCGCCGTGGCAGTGCCTTTGATGGTTTTTCACTCCTCGTTTCGGGGGGAGCGGCAAGCAGGTATTTCAAAGAAACGTCCTGAAAGTTCTTGACCACCGTTAGGGGTTGCTCAGGTGGGGTCCTTATCTCTTACACCTGCTGAGTGACTGCTTTGCTCAGGCGGCACGGGGAGCTCCCCAGAGGACGCATAAAGCCCACCATCATGCGTGGTGCCTGGGGTGAATCAGTGACAGGGCCGCCACTCCCACGTCCCGCCAGCCCCTCCCCTGGGGGTCCGCTCCTGGCACCCTGCTCCAGCCCTGAGTGCCCGGGGCCCCGGGCCGTCCTGGGTGCGAGTTCTGATGCCCCACCCGGCGGAAGCCTTGTTGGGACCCCAGCACTGCCTGATTCTCAGACGCTGGCGTGGGTGCCGAGACCTGTGGAGATGGGCCTGGAATGTACAGGAAGCTGGTCGCCTGCATGGTTCCGATTGCCCAGGTCCGATGGGTGGGGAGAGGGCGTGAGCTCTCCTTCCGGGCACTGAGGCCTCTCTCTGCACACCCTCGGGGCCTCTGCAGCGTAGTGGAGGGAAGGGGCCTTTTGTGGCCATTGCCGTACCTTGGGGCCGAGCACGGTGAATGGGCCTGAGAGACCACGGTACGTTCTAGAAGAATTGTGCTGGGGGCCAGCACACAAAGAGCTGTCTTCCCAGAAATTATTCAGTCTTTCTCGGTGACAGGATTGCAAAGACTCACCAGGTACATTCTGTCTCAGGTTTGCTTCAGGATGTGTCTTTGTTCTAGAAATCGGCCAATTTGTAGACAGTAGAGCCACCGTCTACACCCGGAGTCAAGTCAGTCAGAGGGGCAGACACACTCTAAAAAACAAAGGCTGACTGTTCTTTGTCCTGGTAGTAGATTTACTTTTCTCATTTTTCTGGAGCTCACAGCACGGTTGGTCGCTCTTCTGTGCACAGACCGGGGCCTGGGGACCGTTGACGGCAGCCCAGGGAGCGTGTGGGTCTAACCGGGTGGGCGTGAGGGGCTCACCTCAGCTCTTGTCACCGGAAGCTGTCATCAGATTTTCCAAACTGTTCATGTAATGAGAAAGATAAAGGATAAGCACATTTGCTCACATTTGGGAAATGATTCCAAGTCACCGTTTCAGCAGGTCTGGCATTTTTGACTGACATCTCATGGTACGTAGGAGAAACCAGCACGGCTGACGTATCGTTTACACACATGAAAACAGCAGTTTTTGGTGCACAGCTCCGAGTTTTGACAGCGGCATGCAGGTGTGTGAGCCACGCCGCAGGTGAGCTGTACCCTCACCGCCCAAGTGCTTGCTGGCTCTGCGCTCGGGGCCCTGGCGACCGGCAGCCACCCCTGACCCCGTGCCTGCGCCGTGTCTGCTCTTCAGAGAAGCCCTGCGCTTGCACACAGGCGAGGCCTGGCTGCGTGAGGCGGCATCATGTGCTCTCGTTTCCGAGTGGGCTTCTGACTCACCAGGCCGCCTTCTTCTTTTTAATGTATGTTTATTTTTGGGAGAATGCAAGCAGAGGACGGGCAGGGAGAGGGGACAGAGGATTTATGAAGCCAGCTCTGTGCCAGCAGGCTTGTCAGCACAGAGCCAGATGTGGAGCTTGAACTCACAAACTGTGAGATCATGACCTGAGCTGAAGTTGGCTGCTCAATAAAGTGAGCCACCCACACGCCCCCTTGTCTTTTTTTTTTTAATTTATTTTCAGAGATAGGGCAGGGGAAGGGCAGAGAGAGAGAGAGTGAGAAACCCAGGCAGTCTCCATGCCCAGCACAGAGCCCGATGCAGGGCTCGAACCCACGAACCTGTGCTGAGATGGAGAGTCAGACACCTAGCGGCTCTGGCTCCCGTTCTTCTGCCATCTCATCCTGCTGGTCTTCACTGGGGGCTCACAGGCAGGAGGGAGAACACAGGACCGGCTGGCGGGGATCGTTGGTGGCGGGGATCGTGGGGACCCAGCTGCCCCCTCCCCCACGCTGCTGCCCCGCATCCGCCCTGGGGGCTCCATCTGTTTCAGTGTCACTGTCATGCTTTCCCTCCTTGTTTCTGTGGGACACACAGTACACACGAGCAGTTGCCTTTTGCTTTCCTTCTTTGCAACCTCGTTGCCCATTTTTGATACAGAAAGAGGCGTGCTGTGTCCTGGTACCCAGTGCAGGCGCAGTCGCAGTTCTGGGTGATTTTTCCCAAGAACCCAGGAATTCGCTGAATGAGTGGCCCCGGAGTGCCGTGATAGGTCGTGATGTGCAGTGGCCGAGTGGTGGTGGTGGCGAGGGCTCGTGGCCCAGGCAGCCCTGGTGGCTGCCCGACGGTGCCGCGAATGGAGGCTCCTTTAGAGCGTCCCCTACTTTGAGGTCCCACAGGAGCGTTAGGAATATTATCACAAAGGAGGCCGCAGTCCCCTCCTCACAGCCAGGGTCTCCCCTGTACCGGGAACCCTCCCCAGACTTCTTTGGGGGGTGAAGAGGGAGGGGGGCCAGCCCAGCGGCCACCTGCCCTGAGAAGCAGCCGCTGAAATTCCAGCGCAGATTAAACAGAACTGAACACTTGAGTTCACAGGGGCGGCAGCCACACGTGGCCGGCACCCCAGACACGCTGTGTTTTCAGAGCGCTGGTGTTGTCCCAGGAAGTTGTGTTGCAGGTGCGGCCGCGCGGGGGGGCCACGCTGGGCGCCTGTTTCAGGCCCCGCCGTCTCCCGTGGGAGCCAGAGCTGGAGGGGCTCCGTCCCACCTGTAGGGTGTGTTTTCTTCTGGGTCTTGTGAGGGATACGTCTGGTCTCACTGGTCTGGCTTCTTGGAGAAAGTCCCGTTTCTGTGATCGGTGATGGGCCTGCATGGGGTGCTCCGACTCCCCCTCTCTGTGCTCTGTCTCCTCCCCTGTGAAACGGGGACACCCACGGGGACCACAGGAGTCCACACACGCAAAGCCCTGGGATTGGCCGCCAAGCCTGGAACGTTGAAAGCACCGAGGGGGGGGGGCTGTTGTCGCCCCCACAGCAGGGGTGGGGGTGTGCAGCCGTCCCCGTCCCCTGTGGCCCTGGCCCAGGGACACGAGCTGCTGTGTGTCACCCTGTCCCCTGCTGTTTGAAGCTGCAGGGAGCCCAGGAGGCAGCGCCGCAGGGGAGTCGGAGCCCAGCCAGTGGGTGTGCAAGGTGTGTTCTGCCACCTTCCTGGAGCTGCAGCTCCTGAACGGTAAGCGCTGGCGGGCCCCTGGGGGGCGGGGGCGGGCACGACCGCTGTGCTGTCCCTTCCACGCCGTCCCTGTGGATAGGTGGTGACGCGCGGCCAGCAGGATGTGAGCAGCTAACCCCTGCGCCTCTGTGTGGACCCCAGCCGCGTCCCCAGAGCCGAACGCGTGGGAGCCCCCCCCCAGCCCTCCTCCCGGGACCTCCTGCGCGCCCGCTGTTACCCTTGGCCTTGCTGTTTCCGTCATGCGCCTGGGGGCGGTTAGCCTCTGTTCTGTCCAGTCTGCCCGCCAGTTGGCCGCCAGGTGGGCTCGTGGTGGCCTCACTGCGTGGCCCAGGTGCCCCGCCTTCCTACGACACGCAGCACGTGACGCTGTGTTTGCTTTTTGCTTTTTCCCTCCCACGACCCCGCTCCTTGAGGGCACCCGCTGGCCCAGATGGCCCTAAACACGGGACAGCCCGAGAAGTAATGCCCGCTTCCCGCTGGAGGCCTGGGCCCAGCCAGTGGAGATTTGCGATGGGGAGAACCGGCCTCGGCCCAGCCGTGGCCCAGGCGCCCTCGGTCGCTGGAATGTCGGGCCCCTCGTGTCCGGTGGCCGCCCCGCCCCTCCTCGCTGCCCCCCGGCCTGAGCCACGCGTACCTCCGCATGCAGACCTTGTCAGTGCTCGAACCCCGTGCCCTCCCTGCCTGTTCCCTGTGCTTTTGGAGTTCTCTCTTCTGCGAGTGCTTGGGGGGCTTTCCTGAGTTGAGAGAGGGGCACAAGGGGTTTTGTGCTGTGTTTTAAAGACCGTTTTTGACAATAGACTATTTAAAATAAATAAATAGATAGATAAATAAATAAAAAAATAAAAATAAAGACAGTTTTGTGTCCCGTGAGCTGAACTACTTCTCTTTAGAGGCCACGTTTCTCAGTAATTGTATTATGAATTCATCGTAACCGTTAAAGAATACAAGTGAGTGTAAAGATGAACGTTGCCTGTAACGTCAGCATCTAGGGAGAGTCACGGGACACGCTCCCACGGCGCGTCCTTGCACATGCGTGTGTAACACGCGCCTGTAGTTTACATACAGCGGTGTGTGTGGGTGCATGGCGAACTTGACGTTTTTATCACCTAATTCACTTTTAAAATAGTAGTCGCATTTGGTGCAGTGAAAACGCTTTTATTTGCAAAAGCGGTGGGAAGAGTTGATTCGCCTGTAAGAGGACACACGATGAGCAGGTTGAGGCAGAGCCAGACAGGCGCCCGGGCCGGGGAGGAGGGGGCCCCGTGCGCCGCCTCAGCGTCCCCGTGCGCCGGCTTCCGCCTCTGCAGAGCACCTGTTGGGTCACCTGGAACAGGCCAAAAGCCTCCCCGCCGCCAGCCAGCACGAAGCCGCCGCGCCCGAGAAGGAAGCAGACGTGCCCCGGGGGGAGCCTCCTGCAGTGCCCAGGAGCACCAGTGTCCCCAAAGAGCAGAAGAAAAAGCCTCGAAGGGGGAGAAAACCCAGAGTGTCAAAACCTGAGCAGCCACTGGACATTATAGAAGGCAAGGAGCCGGCAGGTGAGTGTGGTCCCGGGAGGGAGAGCGGCAGGAGGGGGTGGCCCGGGGAGGGGGCGCGGCAGGAGGGGGCGGCCCGGGGAGGGGGCGCGGCAGGTGGGGGGGTGGCCCCGGGAGGGAGAGCGGCAGTTCTCTGAGAGCACGATTCCTCTGTGACGCGCTTGGCAGCACACAGGGTGCAGGCTGTGAGCGCTGACGGGTCACCGGCGCCTCGTCAGGACAGAGAGCACTGCCGTCTCCCCGGAGCTTCTCCTCGTGCGCATGACTCAGGCTTGCCTGTCCTGGGCTCTCAAGGGAGTCCCTCCTTCTGTGCCCAGGGTCCTGCACGCTGGGTTTCTGGCACTGGGTCCCCTGCGCGTGGGCCGGTGGCCTGCTCCCAGGCCGTGGCTGGGCCCGTTCTCCGTGACGGGATCCACAGTAGAGTCTGGAGGGACCCTGACCCGCTCTCTTGGGTGTGCAGGGCCCGTGGCCCCTCGGTCCTCACGACCTCTGCCAGCGCTGCGTGGTGCCGGAAGACCCCTGGTGTGTGGGTGTGTGACGCTCAGGCCCGGGGCCCCTCACTGCCTGCGCCCCGACCGCTGAGAGCTCTCCTGTGCTGTCTGCTAGAGCCCTGGTTTTCTTTTCTGAGAATGAGAAGAAACACTTCTTCCCCAGAATGAAAAAGAATTCCGAGGAAGGAGCAGCCTTCACGTGTTATGGGGCCCCCTGTCCAGCCGCCAGCTCTCAGCGGCGCGTGTTCTGGTCGGAACTGAGGGATGGCCGGGGGCTGAAGCTCCCCCTGGACGGCGTCTTTCTCTCTCTCTCTACGCGGGCAGAAAAGAGAAGAGGGCAGCTGGGAGCTCTCAGTGCTTATTTCCCTACGTACTAGTTGCGTTGGGAACACATGTAGCAGGTGAAATGGTAGCAACCACTGGCTACATTTTTGCGTGTGTTACTCTTCCCGTAGTTCGTTGTCCCGAGGTTCAGGCCACGACACCTGTTACTATAATTACTTGGCATTTGACTCTCGCACAACGTGATTATCTGTGTTTGAACACACTTGGGCTGGCTTGTCTATTTTTAAAAGTTAGTATTTCCAAAGCTCTGTTGGGACGAAGTTAACAAGTTAAAAGATCCCACTACGTATCAAAATGTTGTGTCCTGGGTTGGCGTGAAAAGGGACTGAAATCGTGTTTTAACCACTGTGCTTTTAGAGAAGATCACAAATTATAACTTCAGTTTTGAGCCAAGAATAACACGTTGCTTTTTCTGAACAGACAGGTAAACGTGTGGATTCCGAAATATGGCTAGCTTTTCTCTCTCTTCCCTGTGTGTCCTGCGTGTCTGCGACTTCGACCTGGCTGTGGTCTGCCTGGGGTGCCGTCATGGTTCCCTAGTGTCCTGTCCCCTGCCCCCACGGTGACACGACTCCCACGTCCCCTTCACACAGAGCAAGTGGCAGAGATCATCACTGAGGTCCCGCCCGATGAGCCAGTGACAGCGGCGCCGGACGAGCGGATCATGGAGCTGGTTTTGGGGAAGCTGGCCACCACCACCAGCGACGCCAGTTCAGTGCCCAAGTGAGTCCTGCTGCGGCTCCAGGGATGGCTGTATAGACGGCAGGTGCCCCGGGTGGGGGGGCTGTGGTACCTGGGACGGCTGTGTAGATGGCAGGTACCGCGGGCGGGGAGGCTGTGGCGCCCGGGGCAGCTGTGTAGACGGGACAGCCATGTAGACAGCAGGTCCCCCGGGCGGGGAGGCGCCCCTCCTCATGGAAAGAAACGGGTGTGCTTGGGGAGTGCTAGGATCCTTCCAGAAGTCGGGAGCTTAATGGCACGTTCGCTATGAGAACGGTTAACAGCAGCTTTGCGTGCGGAGGGGGCTGTACGTCACGTACAGTGTACCCTCTTAGCCACCTCCAGGCACACAGTTCTGTGTTGCTCAGTGCATCCGCATTCTCTGCAGCCTCCAGCACCATCCGTCTCAGGAACGTTCCATCCTCCCAGACTGAAGCTCTGTCCTCCTGGAACACTAACTGCCCACGTCTCTCCCCCCTGCACCTCCCCCCCATCCCTGTCTCCATGAAGACGGAGGCACCTTGTGTGAGGCTCCTGGTCTGGGCACAGCCGTGCGCTGCTGGCCCTGCTGTGACGGGCCCGTGGCTCGTCTGTGTCGGAGCGGGGGTCACATTGTCCCCCCGTCTCCAGGCTGGCCGTCACTCCTCCACCCACGGACACCAGCCTGCTTCCACCTTTTGGCTGTTGTGAACAGCATTGCTATTATAGGACAATTTTGTGTTTGAATTTCTGCAAATTTAACACCGTGCTGTGTTTTTTGGGTTTTTGGGGGGATTTTTATTTGTTTGCTTTGTTTTTGTAAACAATGAAAATATTTTGTTTTTTAGTTATCATTCCTGGGTAATTGCTCTGACATTGAATAAGCTGGTGCTAATTTCTTTTCGGGCTTTTTTGGAGTGCCTCGTAACGTTTTCACGATGTGCCTGGCCCCGTTTGGTCCTGGAGCCTATGCAGACCGGGGCTGGTGTGCTGTCGGAAACCAGGTCACCTGTTTGTTAACCTACTCTGTCTGGCTGCCCAGAGGACTTCTGTGGCTTACTCTCAGAAAGATGTTTAAGAGAGAGAAGAAATGTTTTAAAATCAGGGTCAGAGAAAGTACAAAACAGAGCAGAGGACAGACCAAGTGAGAGAAACAGGGCTCTTCCCAGAGGATAAATTGAGAGCTTCCTGGTGGCCAGGGTGAAAAGGCAGTCAGGTGTATGGCCGTACAGAAAATACTGACAGATGCCATTGGACGTTCAGGGTTTGTGTCCCGTCCAGAGCCTCCTGAAGGTGGTGCCTGAGCGCCCTCCCTCCTTCCTCGCCGCGAGCTGGGGAGGTTCGGAGAAGCCGTTTCCAAGACAGTGGTGACCCTGAACGTCTTCTCCAACAACGCACGTGGCCCATCTTACCAGGTGTCTGTGACCCGGCAGGTTCCCACACCATCAGAGCCCCGGCCTCACCCTCAAGCGGAGTCTGATCCTGTCGAGCCGGCACGGCATCCGCAGGAAGCTGGTCCGACAGCTGGGGCAGCTGGGGGAGCACAGACGGGTGTACCAGTGCAGCATCTGCAGCAAGATCTTCCAGAACAGCAGCAACCTGAGCAGGCACGTGCGCTCGCACGGTGAGTCCCGCGGCGCCCGCCCCGGGGCAGAGGTGGCTGCGGGCCCGGGGCGGGGGCGGTGGGCGCAGCCCCGGGACACGCCTGGAGTGTGAACCAGCTTTGTACGGGCCCTTAGGTGACAAGCTGTTTAAATGTGAGGAGTGCGCCAAGCTGTTCAGCCGCAAGGAGAGTCTGAAGCAGCACGTGTCCTACAAGCACAGCAGGAACGAGGTGCGCGGGACCCGGGAGCCGGGGCCGGTCGTGGAGGAGGAGCGGGCGGCCGGGCTGCTGGGAAGGAAGACAGAGTCACTGGGGAGCGGGAGGAGGTTGGGGGGGCGGGCGGCGGGGGGGGGTCCCCGAATGGGCGTTCTCCCTGGGGCAGTTGGATGGTGAGCGTGAAAACTTGCTCATGTTCCTAAATCGCGTAGGAGAGTAGTGGACAGTGGCCTAGGCCAGATGGTGACGTAAACCAGGGCGGGGCCGGGGCCCGGGTGCCGATGGGGACCAGGATGCCAGTGTAGACTAGGGTGGTGGCAGAGGCCTGGGCCGTGATGGGGACGGTGACACAGACCTTACGCACTTGGAAGTTGCGAGAGGCAGGTCCGGGGGCGAGTTCGTGGGTGGAGCTGCCTCCTGCCCCTCCCCCCGACGGCGCTCCCCTGTCGCCAGGTGGACAGTGAGTACAGGTACCGCTGCGGCACCTGTGAGAAGACGTTCCGCATCGAGAGCGCGCTGGAGTTCCACAACTGCAGGACAGGTGAGCGCCCCCGCGGCAGAGCTCCCGGCCGGGCGGGCAGCGGGCGCGCTTAGCCCCAGTCGGCGTGCCTTTCACCCCCATCTCCATTCGAGTCCCTCGGGTTCTGAAGGAGACGCAGGTGGAAGGGGCCTCTGGACTCCGACAGAAGCTGTGCCCCCCAGGCTGTCCCAAGAAGGTGGGCGGAGGTGCAGGGGGCTCTGGGACACGGGAGACACACCTGGAGGGGGCGGCGGTGTCCAGACGGGGTCTCTGCCTCGCTGGCTCGAAGGCTCCCCCTCCCCCGTCCGCCCTCGCCACCCCCTAAGCCTGGCGGCGTCCAGGACAGGCCGCGGTGCCGCTGGGCGTGGACGGTGTGGCTCCGCGCCCATTCTCTCCGCCAGTCCTAAGAGTGCAGGATGCGCTTGCTCACTTGCGTGTGGTCGGATGCCGGCGCACTTGCACCAGCCTGTGGCCAAGGGGTCCGTGCTCCCCCCAGGAGGGTGTAGACGGAGCACTGGGTGGGCGAGAGCAGGGAGGCCAGCATGGCCCCGAAGGCGGGCCCAGCGTCAGGCGGCTTGGAGACCCGAGCTTGGCTTTTGGTTCCAAACCCCCTTCCTGTCGGCCCCTCTGGGGACCACTTGCACCTCCGTGCTGGCTCTTCCCTCCCCCCCACCCCGCCGTCTCTCAGAGACCCTTTAACCAGCATTAGCTAAACCTCCCCCGCCTGTCCCGCGGGGGCCACCTCCCGCGCCCGGGCACCTGCCAGGCCCTTTGTCTGCTCGGGTCCGAGGGCTCTGGTCTGAAGCCAGGGCTCGTTTCCCCACCGCGCCCTGCTCCCGTGCCAGGGCTGGGCCGGCGGCGGGCGAGTCTCCTCTCTCCCGAGCTCCGCCTGCTCTGCACCGGCCACAGCATGAAGTGGTGGTCCCGGAAGCTTCCGGGCGAGCTGGCAGTGTGCTGCACATGCGCGTTCTGAGCTGTGCACCCCAGGAGTGCCCTCAGATCTGGGGCACAGCCCCCCGCTGTTTCCGTGGATGCAGTGTCTGTCAGGAGCCTTAGCTGTGTTCGTGGCGGGAGTCAGGATGGCGCCCCACGTGGTCACTTGCGGCTCCGCATGAGTGCAGAGCGTCGTCCTGGGCCCTGCAGGGGACAAGTGGCCCCTTTTGATCTCCGTGCCTCTGGACACAAAAGAAAGTAATAAGTTAGAGCAGCTGTTGGTGTATCAGCTACAGGGCCTGTTACACTTGGCTTTGCTTTCATTACATAGAAAGAACCGCAGCAGTGAGTTCAGGTAGGTCTTCTCTCCAGTCTCCAAGGCTAGAGGTTTCAGATGGACAAGAAAGAATAATGGGGCGCCTGGGGGGCTCAGTCTGTTAAGCGTCTGACTTCAGCTCAGGTCATGATCTCCCAACTTCGTGGGTTTGAGCCCCACGTAGGGCTCTGTGCTGACAGCTCAGAGCCTGGAGCTGCTTCCGATTCTGTGTCTCCCTCTCTCTCTGACCCTCCCCTGCTCACGCTGTCTCTCAAAAATAAATGAGCATTAAAAGAAAAGATGGGGCGCCTGGGTGGCTTAGTCGGTTAAGCGTCCGACTTTCGCTTGGGTCATGATCTCGC